>NC_141602.1:7416395-7671395 GCF_047967505.1 Dipteris shenzhenensis | reverse complement strand
TGCGTGATCGACCATGTAAAGCATATCTGATTGTCACAATACTTTTTATGAACCTCAACCTAGTTTAAACCAACTTGCGTGCAAATTGGAGCCCCCATCTGAGAAGTACTTGTTTGAATAACACACCTAGGATGTGTTTTTTTATGGTTGTGCATGACACTAAAGCAAAAACGGTGTTTTATGCTTGATCGACAATGCAAAGCATATCCGATGGGCACAATAATTTGCACACACCTTCAACTAGGTGGAATTGACTTACATGCAAAGTGGCGTGCCCATCCCATAAGTACTTGATCGGATAACATACCTAGCATCGTGTTTTTTTACGGATGTGCATGACACTAAGGCAAAAATGGTATTTAATGCTCGATCGACCATGCAAAGCATATATGATGGGCACAATACTTTTCCTACACCTTAACCTAGGTGGTATTGAAATGTTCTCAAAGAGGCACACCCATCGGATAAGTACTTGGTCAGATAACATACCTAAAGGCGTGTTTTTTTACAGATGTGCATATCACTACCGAGAAAACGTTGTATAATGTGTAATCGACATTGCAAAGCATATCCGATGGTGACAATGCTTTGCATTCACCTCAACCTAGTTGAAACATACTTGCGTGCAAAGTGGAGCCCCCATCCGATAAGTACTTGTTTGAATAACACACCTAGGACCGTGTTCTTTTATGATTGTGCATGACACTAAGGCAAAACCGGTGTTTTATGCTTGATCGACAATGCAAAGCATATCCGATGGGCACAATACTTTGCACACACCTTCAACTAGGTGGAATTGACTTACATGCAAAGTGGCATTCCCATCGCATAAGTACTTGATCAGATAATACACCTAGCAGCGTGTTTTTTTACGAATTTGCATGACACTAAGGCAAAAATGGTATTTAATGCTCAATCGACCATGCAAAGCACCTTCAACTAGGTGAAATTGACTTACATGCAAAGTGGCACGCCCATCCCATAAGTACTTGATCGGATAACATACCTAGCATTGTGTTTTTTTACGAATGTGCATGACACTAGAGCAAAAATAGTATTTAATGCTCGATCGACCATGGAAAGGATAACTTGGTGTGTCCATCTAATGAGTACTTGATCGGATAACTTCTCCCACCAATAAATTAAGTACTAATTAAAAATTATAATAAATGAGTAGATTATGAAAAAGAGACTAATATTTATGTAATTGTTGCTACTGCAGCTTGCTTGCAAAGGACTCTCACAAAGGAGATGGCTATAGATTTTTTTCCAGGGATGGATGTGATTTTATGTAGCAAAAGAGTAGTTGCATTTGCTACAATCCATGATAGTGATCCCAATTGAGTTTGCCACTTTCGAAGACTTGGCGAAGATAAGGTGGCAGTTACTGTATCAAAGATTCTTAGCGCACATGTCGAGCTAAAGTATAAATGTGGAGATATGGAAAAACTTGGAGATGTTATGCCCTACAATACATCCAACAAATCATTTATAGCATGGGATAAAGATGAGACTTATGCAATAGACATTATCAAGAATACAAAGTGCACCACCTTGGATTTTACTATAGGGGACATTTTACAAATGAGATCATTTGCAAATAAGACTGTAGCAGAAGGTGAAGTATGGGGATTTGAACAAGTGGAGAAATGGTCATTTGCATAGATGAGGATTCTAAAAGTCACTGATGATGGTATGGTCGATAACATAACATCCTTATGTGATCCCTACTATGAGGTAGGCAAGAATATGAGATGGAGCATGCAATTTTTAAACATGAGAAAGAGGCACGTGGTTTTCAATGATCACCAAGGCAAAGGGCGGCAACAAATTTAGCATGCATGGTAATAGAGGAAGGTCCAAATCAAGAATCTCAACTATCAGGGCAGCAACAATTTTGCAAGACTTCATAGATGAAAATGCTTTACCTCAAGCCCATATATCTACCAAACTCCTTAACGGTGACACGATCACTGAAATGCACCTTCCAATGGGCTTAACAAAGCTCGAAGTATTTGACTCTATTGCAGAAAAGCAAAGGCAAAGAAGGGATGCCATAGCTTCTTCTCATACTTTGTATACTCTTTGGAAGAAGAACTTTGGATATGTTAAAATCCCAAGGAGGCAAAAAATGTCAAAGTGCAATGTCTGTGATGATTTAAAGTGAGCGATTGAGAGTGCAACATGTCCAAATCAAAGGGAATTATACCAAAAAAACCAAAAATCTCATCATGACCTTATTCGACATTCCAGACAAAAATAATCATTTTGGAAGGAGCAAGCTATTTCGCATCCCGATGACTACATGTGCCTTATTGTAGATGGCATGGATCAGAATACAACAACATTGCCTCGTTTTGTTGCCACTCCACCTAAATTACAAGGAAAGCACTTTCTAAAGACACATCTATGTGGAGTGTTAGTGCATAAAATTAAGTTCTTTGCAGATATATGGATTGATTCCTTGCATCTACATGATAGCATTCAAGTTGTAACATCTATTATGAAGGTAATTTACAATGTACATGCAGAAAAGGGTCGCCTACCACCGACTTTGAGAATACAAGCTGATAATTGCTGGCGAGAAAATAAGAATGTACTCATGTTTGCATTCTGCTCCATGCTAGTTGCTCATCGAATATTCAATGAGGTCGAATGTGGATTTTTGTATGTTGGGCATACACATGAGGATATCGATCAGGTTTTTAGCACAGTCTCAAGGGAGCTTAAATGCAAGGATGTGGAGACAATAGATGACTTGGTAAGAAGATGTGGTAGGCAAGTTGGTGGTTGTAAGGAAAGTAGAGTATGTGAGAGGCTCGATAGAATGTATGATTGGAAGAGCTTCATTCTACCTTTCATACAAACGGGTGGTGATGCATTGACAGGTCATACCAATCCACACTACTTTCATTTTTTTTTAAAAGATGAAAAACCCGTAATGCAATGGCAACAGTATTCTCATGATACAAAATGGGAGCCTGAAGAACCTTACAGTCTCTTAACTTCAATTCCTAGCAAGGAAAGGTATCCAACATGGGCTCCTATACAAGAATTCAATGAGAGGTCTAACTGTGAAATAGAAGGATTAAAAGCATTTATTACATACAAAGAGGAAATGCTCCGGAGATATCCTGATTCGAAGCCTACTTGGAGAGAACACACTACCACTGTAATTAACAAGACACGAAATTTAATAAAGGACCTTGAGAGAATGTGAGGCTCAAAGGAAGAATGCAATATGTTTTGGCCAAATGTTCATAACGATTTGCGCCCAGCTCCAATCTTTGAAAATGAATTTGTATCATCACTCCCATGTCCATATTGTGGACCAAAGAAGAGAGAGTTTATGTCACAAGTAGATATAGAGTCAATTGTTTTGTTGTGGTTCGACCATCGGATGATGAATATGAGAATGTGAAGTTTTGGGTTGCAAAAGTAGTTGATGTGCAAAGAGATGACCAAGGGAGAGCTACAACATTTACAGCGGTATGGTATAAGCCAAAGGGTAGGAAGGAGAATATGGATAACAACACATTGTATACTAATTGTATAATGAAGGAGTGGGTCCCAAATGATGAAGCGGTCTCTCAAGTTTCAACGGAGACAATCATAGTGTCTTGGCATTCAAGGGCAAAGAAGTCAAAGAAGCACATGGGATATGAGGTAGAAGGAAAAATAAAAATACCACAGCAAAGTATTTTGTATATACACAAATTTTTAAGGATGCTCGCCATGGAGGAAGTAGAAGGAGACATCGCAAATGAAGAATGTCCATGATTAAAGCTTTCTATTGAAGTCCATTAAAGGATTTTATTTGGGTACTAGCCAATTCAAGACAATTATAATCAGAGTCATCACCTCCTATGTCAAATGAGAGTCAAAATATGCACTGGATGTCACCCAAGGGTTGAAAGGCTTGGCAAGCTGACAATAGGGAGTTAATGCAGATGGCACCTGGTAAGGGACTATCACATTGAGCAATAAGACAATGGGGAGTCAATGCACCCAAGGGGCAAGGCTTGGCAAGACAAGTGGGAGTTGATGCAGATGGCACCTCGCAAGGGACTATCGTGACATTGAGCAATAAGACAATGGGGAGTCAAATTATGCAGATGGCATGAATTGAGGCTCTTTAAGAGCAACAATTTAAATTGTAAGTATATGTTCAATCTATATCATTTTGGATATAAAGACTCTAGCTGAGAGCAACATCTCTCAATGTAATCATATAATGATAGCTATAATTGCTATTATAATTCTTTGCTTCAATACAAAACTTGGGTGTTATGGCATCATGTCTTTTTTCTATTTATTAAAAGTTTTAAAAATTTTGTGCATATTGCAAGTGACAATGTTATTTTCATGAAATATATAATTCTCCTTTCATGGATTTATAAATTTATCACGTCAAGGAAAAATATTAAAAATAATTAAATTAACAAATAACTTAGGTATATCTAGAATTTCTAATATAGGATTATTTCAAATTCTTGCATGTTGGTGCAAAAGTGTAGATTGAAAAAACAATATTTTTATGTGAATATGATAGTGCCACAAAGTGAACTTTTGATTTGGGAAGAATATTTTCAAAAAGTAAAATTTTGATTTGGGAAGGATATTTTCACAAAGGAAACTTTTTATTTGGGAAGGATTTTTGGGCTTTGTCCAAAAACAACAGAAAAAGTCCAAAATTAATGAAATAGGTGTTTCTTGTAAGTGCTTCATGACCAATATCACTAAATTTATCATTAACTCTTGTTACTGCATCGCTTGTCCTATAAACAACATCAATATCCTCTATTCTAGTAAGCACTTCATGACCAGTATCACTTTAAACTTTATCATTGACCCCTGTTACTGCATCGCTTGACCCACAAGCATAATCCATATCCTCTATTTTAGTAATCACTTCATGACTAGCATCATCGCTTTGTGTTAGCGCATTACTTTCAGATTTGGTGCCCTTTAATGTTGGCTTCTATTATTTTGGTAGTACATTAGACTTGTGTCGTCCATCACATTGAAAGATACCTCTTTAAACACATGGGATTTCATGAATGCTACCCCCCAAGTGATAGTATTCTACACCTGTAACTGTGATTAACCATAATCCATTGCACTTCGAATAATTCCTTCACTTGTCAACTTAATAGTCTTGATCATGCAAAGTATATTGTGAGCATAGTGAATGTGCCAATTCCTTGTACTTCTCCTGACCAAGACAAAATATCAACCTTTTCTCCCTAAAGAAACGTTTGAAATGTAATATCACGATTATGAAGAAGAGACTTTGGTATGCTCTCATCCTATATGTCAATAATTTGGCATTCTAGTAAATCATCAGGTGTTTCAAAATCTCCTTGTGGATACTTCGAGGCGAATCACCTTAGTGATTATTATCACACACCTTTTCTCACCACAACGTTGAAAGTGACATAAGCTCATGGGATCAAGACTCTATATTTTCCCACATGCAACCACTTCATTTTTTCTATACAATACCACATCTAAGCCCTCTTTAAGAATGAAATCCTGCATTGGAAACACAAATCATTTAATTTAGTAATGAAAATAAAAAATATAATATAATTTTTTCTAAAAAAATTAAAGTGTTTAAGAGATAAACCCTAATCCCAAACTCTAAAGATTAAAATTATATATTTAATGTAATATTTATTTTGGTTAATTAACATATTTTAATATTTTAATATGTGATGATAAATCAAGATCCAAAATATATATTATAAATTAAAAAAAACTTTAATATATATTAAGATTTAAATATGTTTATTTAATATTAAATAGAGATATTTATTTTTAAATATATTAAGATTTTAATATATTAGCATATATTAACATTTAAAACATCCATTTGGAACTCTAACACTCTGCACCTATACATGTTGACCCACAATCTCACATGCAGGGACACACACACATATAGAGAGAGAGAGAGGGGGGGGGGTGGAAGGAGAGACAAGGACAGGGGATTATATAACCTATTATGTACTATTACATATATTATATAAATATATATTTATTTAAAAATAATACATATGTACATATTATATTTAAAATTTATATATATATATATATATTATATACATATGTTAGAATTATATATGTATCTGTGTGTTTTTGGGTTTGTGTGTGTGTTCGTGTGCATGTGTGTATGTGTGCATGCACGTGTGTGTGTGTGTGTGTGTGAGGGGAGTTAGTAAATGTGGCTTAAGACACTATGAGAGAGAGAGAAAGAGAGAGAGAGAGAGAGAGAGAGAGAGAGAGAGAGAGAGAGAGACCCAATGGAGCGCATCTCTAACTCATCTTGTAGATAAGTCCTGGTACTCGTCTTTCTTCCCATGAATCATGTAAGGGTGTATTTGTAACCTATGTATGTATCTTTGATGGACATGATGCTTTGCACAAGCCTAACTTTAATAAGATTAAGGCCTGTGCAAAGTATCAGACATCTGTGCAAAGGATCAGACACTTGGAATATCATTTACACAATTGGACATGCATATTTCCTAGTTCATTTACTTGAAACCATGCATCATGCATGAGTATTAAAAGCATAAAATATGCTTCTTGTGTTTTGGATGTGGGCATGATACTTTGCATAGGCCTTAATGTAAGTTCTTTCAAAGTATCATACCCTTGGAACACCACTTGCATGATTAGAAAAACATATTTCTTTTTTTCTTATTGAAACCCTAAACCCTAAACCCTAATTTAATGGTATAAAAAAAAGAAAAAAAGAAAAATGTACAAGTAATTTTTAAAAACGCTATCTTTTTTAAATTCAATTGAAAAAAAATCAAACTTTGAAGAATTCTTTTAGAAAACCCCCATTTTGAGCTATCAAATTGGGAAAAAAATCCAAATGTGGAATTCTATTTTTTTGGGAAAAAATGCAAAAAAGTTCAAAATCTATAAACGTTTTTTGAAATAACCTCATTTTTACTGATAAATTGGGAAAAAATAAAAATATTTACAAAACCCTCATTTTGGTATATAAAATTGAAAATATCATGCAAAAGTGAATTTATGTTTTTTGGAAAGAAATTTATTACAAAATCAAAGTAGAAACGTTTAAAATGTAAAGATTTTGATTTCTTTTCTTAGAATTAGAACTATTTAAATGTCAAATGAAGCATCCTTAATTGATCAAATGAGAGTAATTAATCTAATTAATTATATTATCTACTTAACTAATCTAAATAATCAATTACTCAGATTAAACTAAATTAATTAGTCTAATAAATCTAGTTAATTAATCTAATTAAATAGATAAATTGATCTACTCAATGAATCTAATTATCAATTTCTTCGATTAATGTAATTAATTAATTAATTAATTACTCTAATGAGTCTAGTCAATTAATCAAATTAAATTAACTAAATCAAACTAATCTAATTAATAAATTTATTAATTAATCTTAATTAATTATTAAACCTAACCAAATTAAACAAATCAAGCTAAACCAAACTAATTCCCCTAGGTAAATTAAATTTAGGTAATTACATTTTAATTAATACAGTTAATTCAATAAATTAAACTAAGGAAATTAATTAAAATAATTCAATAAATTACACTTAGGAAATTTAATTAATTATTTAAGGACATTAGATTAGTTTAATTAATGTAAATAAAAGTTTAATATAATAATAGTATAATTAATCCCATTAACTGATTAATCCAACCTAATTAAATTAAATTTACATAATTACTTTTTAATTAAATGCATCTATTTAGCAAGATTAAAATCAAAATAATTTGTCTAGTTGAACTAATTAACTAATCTAATTAGTGATTAACTAATCAAAATAATTCATCTGATTAATCTAACTAATTTATGAATCTAATAAATTAATTAATTAACATAAGCATAGTTAAAGTATGTTTTAATTAAATAAAAAATTATTGATATTTTAATTAAATAAGTTGATTTACTAAATTGAACTAGTTATGCAAATTAATACAATTAATCTGCATAGATTCATTAGATTACTCTAATTAATTTAAATTTATTGAATTTAATTTTAAATCATTTTGCTAAATGAGTACATGTTTTAAAAAAAGGGAGATATGGTGTACACCATATGTGAATTAATCATTTTGCTGAATTTTGTATTCTTTCCCTAATTAAGCTACATGTTCAAAAAAAGGGGAGATGTGCATACGCCATATGTTTCACATTACCTTCATTTTGATTTTGGACTCTAATTAATTTAAATTTATTGAATTTAATTAATCATTTTGCTTAATGAGGTACATATTCAAAAAAAAGGGACATATGGCATACACCATGTGTGAATTAATCATTTTGCTCAAATTTTTATTATTTTCCTAATTGAGCTACATGTTCAAAAAAAGGGAGATGTGGCATACACCATATGTTTCACATTACCATCATTTAAGACCGTATTAGGGAAAGTGGGAATATCCCAAGTCCCACTTTATTCAAAACTCCCAATTTTTGTCCCAAAAAATAGAAATTTTGAAACAACTTTTTATCAAGATACATGGCATGAATGTGTGGAAAACGCTACATTCATGAGTACATATTGATGTTAGTATAACCATTAGGTACAACATGTTGCCAACCACCTATGGAACATTTGGCTTCAAATCCTTTATCATTGCCTTCATTTTCAATCTACTCTACTAAAATTCACTTGTATTTGTTTGTTTTGTACATATTGCATTATACATATTACTTGGTCCATGCTTTTAATGTGTTTTTTTGTGAGAAAAATGGAGAATTATATTGCTTTGGATTCGAAAACTTTTATTGTTTCCATAAGAACTTTTATTTCCATATTCATTGATTTTGTTTGGCTTAAAGATATATATATATTTAGGCCCAAAAAACTTCAGTGTTATAAGAAATCCTTCTCACTGTAGCCTTAACTCTAAAATATTTTAGCTTCACATCCTTTAACTTAACCCATATATTGGATTTGAATATGCCATATTTCATGTGTACACTCTCCTTTTGTAGATATTGCATTGAATCTTTCCTCTTTGCATTTCAACTTGGGAATAGATTACGAAATTTCATAGTTTGTGTTAAGTGACAAAATGATTTCACACACCATGTACAATTATTTTTCCTTTATTTATTATTCAATAAGGTTGTTTGCAAAGCTTTATAATAACAAGCTATCAAGCATATGATGGGATGCAGAAGCGAAAAGAAAAAACAAATGAACACTAACAATAATAAAGCAATGATATGATAGTATACAAGTGGCATGAACATGCCCAAATATCAAATTCAATGAACAACTCCTCTACAATTTTTGTTGTGGTTGTTACAACACTTTGAATGGCTTGAAAAATATGACTATATGTTAGTAATCCAAGAACGAATAGAATTGATTAAAGCATGATTGGATTTAGCATGATTCTTCCAATCTTATAAACATTGCATTATTCTCATTGCACACTAATAACAAGTAAAAACTTGATGCCAATTCTTTGAGTATTAGGCAAATTTGCACCACTTATAGAGAAACTAAACATGTAATTGAGTTTGACAAATGGAATCATTTCTTACTCATCCTGTTACTTCGATGATTTCTTTTCCAATCTTCCAAACATTGAAGGTAAATTCTTGAAATTCCACCCGTAATATATTGACTCGAGAATCTCACAACCTCATGCTACCTATCAAAGGGCACCAAGTCTACGGTTGCATCCATGGGATGTGGTTCCTTAAAAAATTCCATGACTAAATTTAACACCACTGCTTCATTACATGGCCTGTACACATAATTGACTTGTGCCTTGTAACTTCTTTTGACATCAAACTCAAAGCTTGTCTCATAACCAAATGGGTAGTAAGCTTTCCACCACAATAACGATTGTGCATCTACCACGAATTCCATCTCCTCCTATTCCATCCCATAGTATCATGTGCCATCATGTCAAGAGGTGCCATCAATGGTGGACCAATAGGAAAGTCTCCAGTCTCAGTCTCTTTCTCCTCTTTATCCATTTTACTCTTCTTTTTCCTTGGACCGTATTTCTCGGGGGGGTCACTCATCATATGTAACCCTATCATGTGAGTTCAACAGAAGGATTTTTTTTATTTCTAAAATTTACAGAAATAAATATACATAAGGGACTATTTTAAATAGTTTTGGAAAAAATTTACAGATTTGTATAGAAAAGGGGTACATTTTATTCATGAAATTTTTTACAGATAAGGGACTTTAAATATAGGCCTTGAACGCACGTGATATAGAGGGTTTATACATAGTGACCCCCCCGAGCCGTATTTGTACTTTTTCTATCTTTGAAGCTTTTTCATTCTCTATGTTTGATTGCATAGTTCTGAACCCTAATACTATGTTTACCATGGAAAAAAATTCACAATCATCAATGCAGTTCCTTGCTTCACCTCCCAGCCAAGACTTTCCATTGAAGCCGCCTTATTTGAAGCTCACTACCATTCTTATAACCTCAAATTTATCTAGTGTAGCCCTGAGCATTATTTGTTTGCCTTTATTTATCTTTATCTTAGCAACAATTCTTGGATTTGCTTTGGTATTCATTGTCTCTTTCATATCAACTACCATGTCAAGAGTGCACCATCATCCATTTCATATCATACGCACATATCATTCAACTACTTCAAGGACATTAAAAATTGGTCTCCTTTGATTTCCTAACACTCTTATCTAAAACTTTTGTTTTGTTTGTTGGGTTTGGTGTCTTATTTGTTGGGTTAGCTTTCTCAATTTATTGGGTTTGTCATCTCCTTGTGAGTATCCATTGTTTTCATCTACATCAATACATTGTTAATGTTACTATCAAGCATAGGTGCATGAATACATCAAAATACCAATTTATGCATGCTACTAATCAAGAACATAATAAAGAAGAAATTCGATTGCAACATTTAAACTATATGTGCAAATTTTGAAAACCATATCGTATGTTGATGTCTCCCTTAAAGAAACCCAAGGTTGGTTTGGAATGTCTTACAACGTGTAATGATCACCACATGTAATAGTTTTAAATTGACCCAAGGTTAATACAAATACACACACTCACACAAACACAAACACACATGGTATGAGAATTCAAAGCAAGCAAAGGTCAATTTTCAAAGCCTCAACATTGTGTGTGTGTGTGTGAGAGAGAGAGAGAGGGGGGGAGGGGGTTAAGTAATGGCCAAGATTTGCAAATAGATTTCATGGTCACTCACACACACACACACAAACACATTTAGATCTTTCAAATCGATCTTAGATCGATTTGGACTTCATGGATGTTGATGGTCTCACAAACACACAAACACATTCAAGATGGTATACACACACACAAACACATTCCAAGTCACACATTCACACAAAATAAATTGACCTTGGATCGTCAATTTGAGAAGTGGTGATAGCAGAGGGCATAAAATTCAATGGCCAAGGTTGGCAAATCGACATTAGCTCAACTTGATGATCATTCACACACACAAATGAATTTAGAATATGCTTTGAGTTTGCTAATTAATCTTGGGCCGATTCGCAATTCATGGATATCAGTGATCCCCCCCCACCCACCTACACACACACACACACACACATAGATACTGCAAATTGACCTATGGTCGATTTGAGGAGTAATGATGGAATAGTTTGTTGAAGTCAACGGACAATCTTGGCAAGTCATCGTTAGACCTTGACTTAATGATCATTCACAAACACAAACTCATTTAGAATATGTTTTAAGTTTTCGAATCTACCTTGGGTTGCTTTGCACTTCTCTCTCTCTCTCTCTCTCTCTCTCTCTCTCTCACACACACACACACACACACACACACACACACGCACACACACACACACACACATACATAGGTACAAACACCATAAATCAACCTCGGGTCAATTTGAGGATTGATGATAGCATATGTTGTTGAATTCAATGACCAGGATTGACAAATTGACCTTAGATGGATTTCATTATGATTCACACACAAAATTTGTTAGATATCAATGCTCCACTCTCATGTAACTACGCGGGAACCAGCTAACTCTACTTGTAAGCCCCCCATATGAGGAGAAGGCATTTGAGTAGCTCAGTTATCCGATAGGTCCTGGTTTGGACACTAGATGGAGGCCATGTGTGGCCTGATGGCTGGACGGAGTTGGCACACTGCCAACTAGGCTACATGCAAGTGCGAGAAGGCATCCCATGACTGACCACATTGAGGGTAGATGGAGCATTTCTCGGGTAGCCCACTCTCAGGTTGCGGGGCCCATTTGGAGTCCCAGATGATCTCGGATGGTTGTGGGCCGAACGGAGACCGTAGGTTAGTTGCTCTATTTCGCACACCGGTTCTATCATGTGGTCAGTGGCCTATTTTGAGACTAACCCCTAGTCGACCATTTTGGGCGAACTCGGTCGGTCACCCAATTAAGCCCAACCGACTACGACTGGTGGCTATATAAGAGCAAGCCCGTAAAGCCCATTTCATCACTGGCTATAGCAACCCTAATTCCTTAGCATCCAACCTCCGTCCTCTACTATTTCCAGCTCGCCATCGAAGCTTCTTTCACAGGAGTGCATGGTTGGGAGGTAGCGCCATCTATTGTATCAGTTCTACAGTAATCAAAATTTTGATTCTCCATACTATCTGTGTTCTCTCTCGCGTACGAGATCCTGTTATCTGTTGAGCATAGATGTTGTATTATTTTCTTACATGGTATCAGAGCCTAGACTCTAGCAAGAAGATTTGGTAGTGTGTTTCTGTTTGCGAGCAGATTGTGAGAGATGGCCCAGCCCACAAGACTGTGAATCCCACTGTTCGGTGAAAACAGAAACTTGGATAGCTCTAACTATCCACTCTGGAAGTTCAAGATGAAGACCATCCTAAGTGCATATGAGCTTTGGGACACTGCTACTGGGGTGGACGTGAGGCCGGTTGCGAGACTAGATCCAGCCAATGCAAGACAACAGATAGTACCAACCACAAATGAGATTCTCGCGTGGACAAGAAGAAATGTAGATGCATTGTGTTCTATTGTCTGCAGTGTAAGTGATTCCATCATGGTGTTAATTCAACATGTCACCACAGTGGAGGAGGCATGGACGGTCTTAAAAAATTAGTACGAGACCACGAATCAGATGCAGATTCAGAATCTGGAGACTCAACTCATGAACGAGAAATTGTCTGAGTCTGAAGCGGCAGAGAAGTTACCAAGGTGAAGAATCTGTGTGATCAGATGATTGCGATTGGCATCACCATCACCAACGAGAATCTAGCATGAAGGTGTATATGGATTCTCCCACAAAGTATGACGGTCTTGTTACAGTGCTGAATACACAAAACAGAAATCTACCCCCCTCAACTTTGAGAATTTCAGCGCAATGCTTCTGGAGGAGGAGATGCGTCAAAAGACGAGGACTGGAGAAGATTCAGCTTTCTACGCTAGATCAAAGAAAGGTAAGGGTAAGGACTCTGGTAACACCCATCTTCTTCTGATGATAAAAAGAGAAAGAAGAAGATCAAGTGCTTCTATTGCAGCAAGGCAGGGCACAAGCAGAATGAGTGCTGAAAGAAGATTGCAGATGAGAAGAACGGAGTAAAGAAAAAGTCCAGCAACAGCACGCAAGCAGCACTAGTAGAGCTGTTCATAGCAATTGAGGAGATTTGCATGGAGGTAGTTCATGTACCTGCGGATGAACCTTGGATCATTGACAGTGGTGCATCATGCCACATGACCAGTCGGAAGGATTGGTATATCTCTCTATAGCCGGTAGGGAATGACATCCTGGTAGCAATCGGCAATGATGCAAAATGTCCAACAAAAGGAAAAGGTAGGATTTCTCTCAAGTCAGATGGAGTTGTGAAACAGTTGTCCGATGTTCTTTATGTGCCAGATATCAAGAGGAACTTGTTGTCCATTTCTGCGATCACGGATCGGGACCTCAAAGTCCAATTCGATAAGAATGGTGCACAGATCCTGGATCTTCAAGGAAAGGTCATTGGTAAAGGTACACGGCACAACAACATCTACAAACTCTCAATGCTCGAGCCGATGTGAAGAACACTAAGTTGTGGCATGAGAGGTTTGGTCATCTAAACCTTAGTTCTTTGAAGGAGATGCATAAAAGTGGAATGATTGTAGACCTACTAGAAATTTTAGATTTGCCCAATGTATGTGAAGCTTGCATGATGGGCAAGCCACCAAAATGCAAGGTAATTGGCACCAAGTGGGTGTACAAGACCAAGTACAAGTCCAATGGCACGTTGGATAAGTACAAGGCTTGGCTCGTGGCAAAAGGATTTGCACAGGCACATGGTTTTGATTATCAAGATACTTTTGCTCCCATAGCTCGACTAACCACAATTCGCAGTGTTTTGGCTTTAGCTGCCCAGGGAAGTTGGCTCGTGTTTCAAATGGATGTAAAATCCACCTTTCTGAATCGAGATCTCAAGGAGGAGGTATACGTGGAATAACCACCAGGTTTTGTGATCCCCGGTTCAGAAGGTAAAGTCTATAAACTAAAGAAGGCAATTTACGGGTTGAAATAGACCCCATGAGCGTGGTACCAGCGAATCGATGCCTACTTTCTGTAAAACGGGTTTAGGAGGAGCCCATCAGATGCAAAGTTGTATATCTTCAGAGAAGGGGGCAGGTGTATGATCGTGGTCCTTTATGTGGATGACCTTGTCATAACAAGGAGCCATGAAGAGAAGATCTCGCAGACAAATCATTTGCTAGGAAGAGAGTTTGAAATGACAGACCTTGGGGACTGATGCATTTCTGTTTGGGGATTGAAGTTTGGCAAGAGCCGAAATAGATCTTCATTTCATAGCTAAAGTATGCTGGTGGAGAGATACTGAAGGCATTTGGCATGGCTGAGTGCAAGACAGTTGGTACCCCTATGGAGGTTGACGTGAAGCTCTCAAACGAGGATTCATCGCCACTGGTGGACAAAGGGAAGTATAGAAGGCTTGTGGGCAGTTTGATTTACTTGTGTAACACATGGCCGGACATCAACTTTGCGACTGGTGTACTAAGCAGGCTTTCCAATAAGCCCCGGGAGAACCATTGGAGGGCAAGGATGTGGGTGCTAAAATACATCAAAGGCACACTTGATTATGGCATCACCTATACCAAGGGCAACATCTTGACCGAATTTTGTGACTCGGATTGGGCAAGAGACGTGGAAAGCACGAGATCAATGACAGGTTACTGTTTCTCACTTGGATTTGCAGCTGTGTCATGGGTCAGCAAGAAGCAACCCACAGTTCTTCTTTCTTCTACCGAGGCTAAGTACAAATCAGCATGCTTTTCTTCTTGCGAGGCAGTGTGGTTGAGGAGGATTCTGGGGGACATGGGTGCAGTGCAGAACAAGCCCACGCAATTATCATGTGACAATCAGAGTTGCATGGCGATTGCAAAGAACCCTGTGTTCCACGCTCACACAAAAAACATTGAGATTCAATATCACTTTGTACGCGAGCTCATCATGGATGGAGAGGTCGACTTGGTGTACTGTCTGACTACAGAGAATGCTGTGGACATCTTCACAAAGGCTCTTAGAAGAGACTTGCTGGAGAGGCATCTTCATCGACTTGGCATTGGACCGAAAAAGTAAGTTCACTTGCAGGTGGACATTGAGGGGGGGTGTTAGATATCAATGCTCCACTCTCATGTAACTACATGGTAACCAACCAACTCTACTTGTAAGCCCCCCATATGAGGAGAAGGCATTTGAGTAGCTCAGTTATCTGATAGGTCCTGGTTTGGACACCAGATGGGGGCCATGTGTGGCCTGATGGCTGCACGGAGTTGGCACACTGTCAACTAGGCTACATGAAAGTGCAGGAAGGCATCCCATGACTGACCGCATTGAGGGTAGATGGAGCATTTCCCTAGGCAGCCCACTCTTGAGTTGCGGGGCCTGTTTGGAGTCCCAGATTATCCCGAATGGCTATGGGCTGAACGGATGTTATATACTCTATTTGTTGTGCCAAGTCACATTGCCGCATTACTGTGTCGATAGCAACTACTAACTTTCGAGCCGATCTGCACATCAAATCATATAACGAAAGTGAATATGTGCATTGCATATCAATCTACATGTCAAGAAGTGACAACAAGTGTAGTCTATATTTACTCTAACACAGTGCCATTGACGGATGTCATTGAGTTGGCAAAGAAGCACTTCTTAGCAAAGATGTCCACGACTACCAAACTCCAATGTGAGCTGCATTATCAATAAAGAATAATTACTATGTTTGAGACAATTCTAGCAATGCAATAGAAAAAACAAGTAGGGTTTGATGCTTACTTCTCATAATATGCTGTAAAGATAACTCGTGCCTCATTCATAGGAACATGCTTCAACCACTTGCAAACATCCTCTATGGTTTCTTCTTTGTTGCTAAGCACTTCCGAAATAAGAGGATCGAGCATATATGAAACTAACATTACTATATAATAAAAAAAAGTATTAGCTTCTTGGGTTTAATCAAAATAAGCAAAGTATAAAGCCAAGGAAAAGGCTGCATCAAACCTGAGGATGGTTGTAATGACTTTGACATTAACCTCTTTCTTAGGATTCAAGAGGATTAAAATCTCTTCTTCACCAAATTCAAAAAAATGAGGTTGTTGTCGAATTAACAAGATAGCGGTGAATGAACTTTCAATCTACTGCAATAGAGTCATATTTTCATGACTCATCTTATTGAGAGAGTAGTCTACATCATATTCTTCTGCACTTGCTATGTCTTCTACATCCTCCTTCTGCTATAAAAATATAAAAAAGTTATGCGATGTACACATCCCAAATAAAGGCTTAAACAAGCAGATAAGGTTTCATACATGATTTCATTAGAGTGAGTCTCTCCTCCTCTTGGAGGAAAAATGAAAAAGTTATGAGATTCACATCCCAAATAAAAATAAAGGTTTAAATAATCATAAAAGTATAAAGATAGCATGCTTTCATTAGACTCAGTCTCTTCTCCTCTTGGAGGAAAATATAAAAAAGTTATGAGATTTACATATCCCAATTAAAGGCTTGAACAAGCATACAAGTATCGAGATAAGGTTTTATAAATGCTGCAATGTAGTCATATTTTCAGGTTGTTTCCCAATGGTAGCAATTAGACGCTGAATACTCTCAGCCCGAAACGCTAGTAGATTAGCTTCTGTATATGATTCCATTTTGACTGGTAACTTCAAATCAAAAATCTCTCTAAGAAACAACATGCAGTTGTAGGCAACTCTCCACCCACAGCTGTGCCCATCTTTTTGCTCCATTGGTAGATGTCATACTTGGTCTTGTTGCTCCGTGGTTGTTCTGATAGCAGATACTAGCCAATATGTAGCATTGTCCATCATGACATATTAAATATATTAATATGCCATGATCATAAGATACAAAATAAGAAAGTAACAAAAATATTAAGAGAATAATTACCATGGGGAGTTGGCATGATAGCCTTCCATTGAATTCACAAACCACAAATGGTTGACTTCACGGTCCCAAGCGATCAGACTCCAATGTGAGCTACACGACCAGAATAAAAATGATTATTGTTTTACACAAACTTGCCAAAGAAATAGTAAAAATAAGGTTGGAGTTGATACTTACTCCTCATGATAAGGCATAAAGATGACTCGAACCCCATCTAAATTCAGAGGGCTTAACCAGGTACAAACATCTTCTATAGTCTTTTGAGGAGAGCTAAGAATAGAAGAAAGGAGAGCATCAAGCATGTAGACACAATTCTGCACTACACTAGGAAGCTAAGAAATAACTACACTGTACCAAGAAATAAACAAACATTAGCTCATGGAATTGATTTGCATTTTGCACTAGGAAACTGATATATAACTACATTGTAAACAAATAAACAAATGTTAGCTCATTGAAGTAGCAACAAATAAACAAACGTTACCTGAGAATGGCCAGGATAACATTGTCATTAACCTCTTTTAAAGGATTGGAGAGGATTGAAACCTCCTCTCTACCAAAGCTCAAATACTGAGGTTCTCGTTTCAAAACGATCCTAACTTCAAATGAGCTCTCCATTTTATCCAATGCAGCTAAATTTGCAGAATGGGTCTCTGTCATAGCTTGTATTCTATGTTTGCAGTCATTCTGCTTTTCCATGGTGTCTTTAAAGCTCTTGTGCTCATGGGATTCTTCAATCAAATTTAGAGGTGGTTGCATTGCTGAAGTAGAAGGGAGTGCCTCCATATTGACTTCATCCATTTCTTCTCCCTCTATTGCCTGTAAACAAATATGAGAGATTAGATTCATTACCTTTAAATTTAAATCTTATTTTAAAAATTGTATTTAGTTGAGAAATAGAGAGTTCATACCGCTAAGTATTGTCATAGTGGCCTTTTTTTTTTTTTCCGCAAAAAGCGAGAGTACAAGAAGGCTTAAGGGCTAGCAGGCTGTAATCACAAAACGGATTCAGCCTGAGAAGACAAAATGCTAAATACAAGCCTCTTAGGGCATAATCATCGGAGAGTGGACAAGCAGCCACGATGGAGGGGTGTAATGCCACTGAAGACTCTGAGTGGAGTGCTGGAAGAATAACTCCCGGTGGTCCCAGTCATGAAGGAAACGTCGTCTCTTTTCCTTCCCTGCCTGGGACTCTCCCTGAATCTAATCCCACTGACCCTTGAGCCTGTGAATGATCATGCTCCAGATATCTCCTAGGGTCTGGGTAGTAGAAGTAGTCTGAGCTCCTACAGTCTGCGTGCATCTGGAAGTCCAGATATGCCAGCCTGCGATGCTCCTTATGATCTCCCAAACTGGGTGCCGAGGCATCGCTCCTGCCTCTATCTCTGTCAAATGCCAAGGAAAGCTGTCCATGTATGCCCAAGTGGCCTATGTGATGAAAAAGACAAGATCCTGTCTAGAGAATTCATAGGCCAAGTGATGTCCCGGCTCAGAGTGCTGCACCAACAAATGACTCCCCAAGTGATCGGTCCTAGCTCCGGTGTAGCCCTAGCTAAGATCCCCATGATTCCCTTCCAAACCGTCTGCACATGTGAGCAGCTCCAAAGGCAATGCTTCAGGGACTCCTCCTCCTAAAAACACATCTGGCAATGCCCCTCCTGCCCCATCTGTCTTAGCCAGCTGCCAACAGGAAGCCCCTTGTGTGCCACCATCCAAAGGAAGTAGGAGATCTTCCTCGGACACCAGCTAGCCCAAAGAGTCTTCTAGAAAGTGCAAAGAAAGACCAAGGATATCCCCTGGGCATACCACCTATGTGCCTGTGTGGGTAGCCCACGCTGAAGAGCCCCAAGAGCACGCCGACCCGTGCATGCACTGTAAGAAAAGAAGGGGGTAGGGTTCTCCGAGGTCTCTGATGGTTGCCAACGCCACTCCCCTGGGTCCCACTTCACCTCTGACAAGGAACAACCCTCCCATATCCAGAGTCTCCAATCCTGGTCCTACATAATGAGGGGGTCTATATCCCATGTCTTCCCTTGCAGCCCTATAATGCAAAGGTGCTGCCAGAGAAGCTGGGGGTCGATCACGGCCTCTCTGCTCTATAGCCGACTGTCATCAGTGATGGAGAAGAAGTATACCGAGGAGTTCGAGAAGAGGCCTACCTGTTAGAGTTAGCTCAAATGTCCACCTCTCATGTAGCCCACCAATATTCTGTGTACCCAATGTTGTAAGGCCCCCATATGAGGAGAAGCCATGATGGGTATCAGATATTGGGAGGGATCCCCAGTTTAGACACTGGAAGGGGTCTTAGAGTAGACCAGATGGTTATGAGACGGCTTAGGAGCCAAGAGTAGATACCCGTCTGCACAAAGGGGGGGTTCGGGGGGGCGATAGCCCCCCCGATAGCAGGGGGTCCGGGGGGCGCAGGCCCCCGGTGGGGGTCTGGGGGCGAAGCCCCCAGCGGCAGGGTCCGGGGGCTACCGGTAGCCCCAGGCCCGACGGTATGACCTATGCGCGATCCTTCATCTGCCCGACGGCATGTTTTCTGAAGGGTCGGTTGGTCTTCCAGGCCGACTGTCTATTAGGCCGACTGCCTATTACAAGGCCGACCGTCAACCACTTACACTATATAAGTGGCCACCCCCTATCATCATATCACCAGTTCTTCATGCTCATAGTCCTCCGTCCAGCATCTGTCTAGATCACCATCGAAGCTCTGTCTGTAGAGCGCACGGGTGGACAGCCAACCATCAGTTGTATCAGCAGTTTGGTATATCAGAATTTTTGTATTCTCTCCAGCTTTCCATCGTGTACTTGCGTTTTGTTGTTATCTTCCGCTGCGTACTATTTTCTTACACTACCACCACCAAAGGAATGCCTCGTGGAGTGAACTGTCCTAGCCACCTCTCATCTCCCGGGAAGAGCTATCCGGTGCCTACGGGAATCCTCCAACCTGCAGGGATGGCAGCATCAATCTCTGCTCGCCGAGCCTGGATCCCACGTGTTGTACCTACTACTGCTGCTAGCTCGCCTGGGCTCAGCTGACTGTAGACATCCCTCTAATCTCGGAGCGAGCACATGGGCCCATGCGCCCAGAGTGCCCAAGGGATATGGGATCTCTCTCCAAGCTGACGACCTGTATCATCTATCACCTGACTGCTCCAGATCAGGGGCTGTCTGTCTGTCTCCTCTGGGCAGCTAGGGGGGACCTGGGAAAGCCTGTGTCGCAACTTCCTCTAGACGAAATGAGGCTATGGAGGAAGGGGGAATGGGGCTGAGTCAAAGGAGCTGAAGTGAAGATCCATCAGATAGAAGGTTGCCAAACACCCCCTCTCTGGGGAGTACACGCACTGAGACCATGCTGTAGCAAGAGCTTCCACGTCTATCCTCCTGGGGTCAGACCGCGGATGACTAGCTTGCCAAGAAGTGCTTGACTCTATAGTTCTGGATCTATGATGCCGAGGCCACCCTCGGCCTGCCCGAACCATCTGAACCAGACCATAGGAAGTTCCGCACTAGTCTCCTCAGCTGGGCTACACAAGACCTCGAGAAACACCACCAAGAGGCCACATACCAAGCAGTGGCAAGAAGGACTTGGTTGACCACAAGGGCCTTGCCTGCCAAGGAAAGCCAAGCCGTGCTCCAGAAAGCAAGCTTTCATCGTATGGAGGCTAGGATCGGCAAGAACTGTTGAGCCGGTGTGATGTCCAGGCCTACCTAGAATCCCAAGTAACGTGTCGTCTGTCCTCTAGGGATCCAGCGAAACCCCAGGAAAATATCCCACTGTGAGTTGGCTCCCGGATCCGTAAGAAAACCAAATGACTTATACCAGTTGATTTTTGCTCCAGCTGCAAGGCAAAAATCTCTATGGATAGTCTCACTCGCTCCACTGACTCGACATCATCCTGCACATATAGGGCTGTGTCGTCTGCATACTCGGAGTCCAGCAGCTCGGCATCCTCTCAAATAGGGAGATGCATCCCGTGAAGACCAGTGGTATGGGCTCGAAGGAAGTGTGTCATGGCCTCCGCAAAAAATAGGAAGAGGTAAGGCGCTAATGGACAACCTTGACGCACCAAGTGCTCGAGTGTGAATCTCTCCCCCATCTTGCCGCTAATGATAACTCGACTGGAGGCCGATCTATAAAGACTAGCAATACCTCTGATCCACTCGTCCGAGAAGCCGAACCGAGCGAGTGTACCTTCCAAGAAGGACCAGTCTACCCTGTCGTACACCTTCTCAAAGTCGAGAAGAAGTATGGCAAGGTGCTGGCCACTATGCTGGGCCCATTTTGTCACCTCTGAGAAAGTGAAGATGTTGTCCCAGATGCTGCAGTCTTGAACAAAACCAGTCTGGGTGTCATGAATCAAGTCATGTAGCAGGGGGCGGATGCAGTTGCTGATCATCTTGGTGAGGATTTTGTAGGTGGTCGGGAGGAGGGTGATTGGGCACCACTGTCTAATCTCCTGGCGGTCCCCCCCTTTGGGGATGAGGCAAATCAGGCTTGTCACAAGGCTCTCTAGCATCTGCCTACTGGAGAAGATGTGTTGGAAAGCTACGAGCAAGGGCCGGTGGATCTGCTCCCAAAAGGTGGTGAAGAAAGCTCTAGAGAGGCCATCCTCACCTGAGCAGTTCTGCCCATCAATAGCACTCACCGCATCCTGCATCTCTGCAACAGTGAAAGGGGCGAGAAGGGCATCGCTCATGCTGGGCTGCATGAGTCACGGTGTAGATCTCCACACCTCCTCCCTGCAAATGTGGCCATGAGGGTCTGGGGGCTCCTGCTAGAATAATGATCTATAGAAGTCTGTCGCCAAGTCCTGGACCTCATCTGGATCTATCCTGACACTACCATCCTGCGCCCTAAGAGAACGGAGCTGTTCCCCTGTTGACCTCTGTCCATGAGTCCTGAAGAACTCTCTGTACATCCTGTCGCCTTTCCTAGCCCAGAACGACTTGGAAGCATGAAATGAAAACTCTGAGCGATGCTGGGTGATCTCCTCTAGTATTCGGGCCCGAACCTCCTACTGTCTGAGCTCCTCAGAGCCTGGAGAAGACTGTTGCATCCTCTGAATCGAGGCGAGATCACGTCTGAGACCCCTCTCTCGTGCCCAACACCACTGTCTGACCTGAATCGCCTCCTCTTGGCAAATGTGGCTAGACTCAACAATCCCCTGAGCTACCTATGCTGCCATATCCCTGGTAGGGTCCCAATCCTGCTCCCATAGGTCCACTATCCTGCTATGAACCGCTGCTCTGGTGTAGATGGAGTCTGGGATCTAGCATGAACGTGGAGGTGAGGACTGAGAGGCTGAGGACTAGGATGACTAGGGCATGGTCTGAAAGTGTCGTCCCTGGAACCACTCCTGACTCTCCTCCTCTGCCAAGCGCCCAATCACTGACATAAAAACGGTCCAGCTGCTCCAGAAGTCTACCTCCCTCCCTTCTGTAACCCCAAGAGAAGTCTAGACTCCCACGCCATCTGCGAAAGGAAGGCTCCCTCCAACTGTCCCGACCTCCCACTGCGAAGAGGAAGGAGTCCCAATCTGTCTGCTTTGCCTAAGCTATACCGAGGAACTCTGGGCCCCTTCCCTACTGATCCTCTAAGGTCTCAAGGTTGTTGAAGTCCCCTCCTACAATCCAAGAGTCCATCTCTGGCAACAGGTCTGTCAAGGATCTCCAAAAAATGGATCTACGTCTGAGATCAGTCGGGGCATAGATATTGAGGATGCCGATGCGGGATCCCTCAATATGCAAGCCCACCCAAATTGCATGTCTTGGGATCAAAGTGCCAAAACCACACACATGCTGAACTAGAGAAGTGTCGATGGAGGTACAGACACACCCGCTCCTCCCCTGCTCGCCAATCGAAGGTTCCAAGTAGGTGTGGAAGTGTCCTGTGAGGACTTTCCCACAAATACTTGTCTGTGAAGCCAAAAGCTTGTGTTCCTGTAGTAGGAGCACATCTACCTTTCCCACCAAGGCTGGCTGGAGCTCCTGTTTGAGCACCATCTTCCTGGGGCCATGGGTGCCTGATGAGTGGAACCCGTTAACGTTCCAAGAGATAATGTGTAAACTCATGAGGAGGGAAGGTGGGCCACAAACAGCTGTCTACTTGTGGTCGAAGTCGAAGTGGTCGGAGGATGTCCTGTGTGGAGACGAAGGCGCTTCTGTGAAGGTTTTGAAGGAGAGGCCAGATCATCTGACCCATCCTCTAAAACCTTCAGTAGAGGGGAAAGGCCCTTCGTCCCATGGTGGTAAGCTCTCTCTAACTAGCTCGATGCCTCTGCCAAGGAGATGTATAGAAGCCCGCAACCTCTGAAGTCCTCTAGGGGCGAAGCTCTTCTGCATAGGCCCACTCCAATGATGGTCTAATAATGACCAAGAGTCAGAAACGTTTGGCGCTGTGGCACCAACACAGACGAACATCACCCTCCTGCCACTGTTGCTGAAGAAGCTCCGCTGCTCTACTACCAATCCAGTCCTGTGTTGAGATATCAAGCTCTACCCCCGATATATCTCATGGATGACTATCATTTATGTCACCGCCTATGTTAGTTGTACTCGTGGTGTAGTTAGACTACCACGTATGTTTTTGGTTTGGGTTCACATATGAACCACGTATTCTAGGTTTGACATATAGGGTATTTCCCTCTTCTATTGTATTGTTGTTGTGTGCAAAAGTGAAGAAAGGCTTCACCCTCCAACCTTGTGTCCTCTCTCTTTTGTGTGTTGTGAAGAAAGCTGAACTTGAGTCTCCTATCTCTCTCCCTTATTCTTTACATGGTATCAGAGCCTTGTTCGTGGTAAGGAGCTCAAGAAAGCAAGCCAAGTTTGTGGTGTCCTGGTAAGAGGACCAGTGTTGCTTTCCTATTTTGAGTTTGGGAGCAAATCTCTGCAGCTAGCACAGCCAGAAGTGCAGGAGTGCACTGTTTCAGATTGAGAGGCCCTTCGCGGTGTGGCGAGAGCGCAGTATATGCTGCGGGATAAGGGCGAAGCCCTTGGTGACTTTATTTTTTTGATTTGAGGCTGTTTCGGGGCCCGTTTTGAAGGCGGAAGTTCTTCGCAGGCACTCAGAAAAAGGCCCTGTTTTTCGCTGTGTGACCACTGCGCGGCTAGTCGGTGGAAAGGTGCGACAAAAATTGCATCGTATGCCTGTGTGCAGAGATATTGGGAGTTGCAGATTCATGCCTGTTACCTGTTGATGCAAAATCGTCACTAGGAAGTGACTGTGTGGTGAAATACCACTTTCGTCAGTGTTGCAGATCTGCCCCTGTGAGGCTTTTTGCAGAAGTTTTGCTATCTGCCCTTGTGAGGCATTTGCTGTGTTTACAGGTTGCTGTTGCAATTCGTGATTTGTAAAATGTCTGAGAATCTGTCTACCATTGTCAGTGAGAAGCTTGACAAGAACAACTTCCAAGCATGGAAGTTCAGGATGACAAACTTCCTCATGGGAAAGGGAGTTTGGGAGTACATCAGTGGTGAAACTGCAGAACCAGTTTTGGGTGCTGCTCCCACTCCTGCTGAATTGAAGGCCTATAAAGAATGGCATGAAAAAGCCAGAAAATGCTTGTATTGGCTGTCTGTTAGCATTTCAGATTCTATGATTGTGCATATACAGGATGTAGAGACGCCTAAGGAGGCATGGGATACATTGGTGAAGCTGTATAGCACAAATACCAAGGCACGAAAGATGCAGCTAAAGCAAGAGTTGCACAATGTGCAAAGGAAAAATCTGAATATAAATGAGTATTCCTTGAAGGTGAAAGGCCTTGTAGATTCTCTTGCCTCCATTGGAGCACCTGTTGATGATGAGGACTTAGTGTCCGTGACCTTGAATGGTCTTGGGAAAGATTATGCACAGTTTCGGACATCCATTGGAGTCCGTGAAACATTTCCTGATTTTCAGGAACTTATTGCTCTCTTGCTGAGTGAAGAGCAAAGGAATGGTGGTTCAGCCACCTCAACTTCTCAAGAGACTGCTTTCTACTCGAATACAGGTAGAGGCAGGGGTAGAGGAAGAGGCCGTTTTGGTGGCCGTGCAGGAAATCAGAACCAACAGCAACAACAAGAAAACCAGTCCTATGGAGGAGGACGTGGTAGTTCTAGAGGCAGGGGGAGCCAAAGAGGCCGTGGTTCATGGCAAAGGAACCAGCAAGTAAATAGCAGCACAGAATGCTATTATTGTGGAAAGCCTGGACACAAGGAGAATACATGCTATAAAAAGCAGAATGACATCAAAAGTGGGAAGTTGCAACAAAGCAACTATGCATCATCAAGTGGGCATGGTGACGACAGAAATGAGCACCTTTTTGTGATGCAGCATATGGTTAACTCCATGTCAGGAGATGCTGCAGCTTGCAATGATGTTTGGTATGTTGATTCAGGTGCCTCTAACCACATGACCAGTCATGGTGAGTGGTTTCATGATGCTAGAAATTTGGATAAGCCAGGTTATGTTGAAACAGGTGATGATACTGCGCACCCAATTACGCAGGTTGGTAAAGTGCCATTGGCTATGCAGGATGGCAAAACGAAGTACTTGGCAGATGTACTTCATGTTCCAAAAATCACTAAGAACCTGGTTTCAGTTGGCCAGATGGTTGAGCAAGGTCTGCAGGTTAGATTTAACCCTGATGGATGCTTTGTTGAGGACTTGAAAAATAAGTGCCGCTTGGTTGCAAAAGGCAACAAAAATGGCAGAATGTTCACCTTGGATGTTGATATGCCTGAGGTGAAAGCTGCTATGTTTGCGCATGGGAGAGGTGTCATTGCAGATATTGAGATATGGCACAAGCGCATTGGGCACGTGAATATACAAAGGCTGAAATCTATGCAAACGAAAAACATTGTTGCAGGTTTGCCTAAATTCAGAGTTGAGGGAATGCAAAAGGTATGTGAAGCATGCCAAATGGGTAAGCAGGCCAGACATGCATTTCCCAAAAATGCTAAGGTGAGCAGAAGACCTTTGGAAGTGATCCATTCAGATGTTTGGACAACCAAAGCTGCTTCTATTGGTGGATGCCATTATTATGTGACGTTTATTGATGACTACACTAGGAAGGTGTGGATTTATTTTATGAAGCACAAAAGTGAAGTGTTCAGCCATTTCAAGGCTTTTAAGGCCATGGTTGAAAAAGAGAAAGGTGTGCATATTAAAGTGCTAAGATCTGATGGAGGGGGAGAGTACTTTTCAGAAGAATTTTGTGAATATCTGAAAGAACAGGGAATTCAAAGGAAGTACTCATGCAAGTCTACCCCTCAGCAGAATGGGGTTGCAGAAAGGAAGAACAGGCATATTGCAGAAGTAGGACGGGCGATCCTAAATGAGAAAAACATGCCTGATTATTTTTGGGCTGAAGCAGTAGCAACTGCTGTTTATATTATGAACAGAACCCCCACTGCAGCTGTCCATGGCATGATGCCTGAAGAAATGTATACAGGCCAAAAACCAGATATTTCTCACTTGAAGGTATTTGGTTGCATAGCTTATGTTCATGTTCCTGATGAGAAGAGAACAAAGCTGGATCCAAATGCAGAAAAATGCATCTTTATTGGATATGCTCAGCACCAGAAAGGGTATCGCTGTTATAACCCTTCCACCCGCAAAATGCAAGTGAGCAGAGATGTTGTTTTTGATGAAATGAGCAGCTGGTATGCACCAACTGTTATGGTAGGAGATGCAGATGCAGGAAATGGGAATGCTGCAATAAATGCAGAGCAGCAATCTCAAGCCTTGAGTGGACCCAGAGAGTCCTCTACTAGTGGATCTAATGCATGGACAGGGAGATTGAGATCTAGTGAATCGTCACATGGCAGCCCTGATAGTGTTGTGCAGGTATCACATAAGGGAAAAGAAAAAGTAGACCATGCTCCAGTGTTTGATGTGTCTGCTAGTAGCTCTCATGTTGATGGAGAGTCAAGCGGCTCTGAAATGAGCCTTGATGAGGAACTTGGGATTCCTTCTGTTGTTACACCTGGTGCAAGGAAAAGTAGGCATGATTTAAAGACCCCTGCAACTTATTTAATTGTACGGAGGTCCACTCGTATTAAGTATCCAGTTGACAGGCTGAGATATGATGGGTATACAGCACATCACTATGCTTATATGGTCAAGGTTCTAGAGGAGCCAGAGCCCACATGTTTTGAGGATGCAGCAGGGCATAAAAATTGGGAAGCAGCTATGGATGAAGAGATGGCTGCCTTGGATGCAAACCACACTTGGGATTTGATGCCTTTGCCTCATGATAAGAAGGCTATTGGCTGCAAGTGGGTTTACAAAGTAAAGCACAATGCTGATGGGTCTGTTAGCAGGTACAAGGCAAGATTGGTTGCCAAAGGTTTTGCGCAGACATATGGAATTGACTATGACGAAACTTTCAGCCCAGTCGCAAGGATGGCAACCGTGAGAGCAGTAATTGCTATGGCTGCTGCAAAGGGATGGTCTTTGCATCAGATGGATGTGAAAAATGCCTTCTTGCATGGTGATTTGCAGGAAGAGGTTTATATGATGCAGCCAGAAGGTTATGAGGATAATTCACACCTCGATTTTGTATGTAGGTTGCGCAAAGCCTTGTATGGCTTAAAACAGGCGCCGAGGGCATGGTCAGACAAGATAGGGCAATATCTTGTCACTATTGGATTTCAGATTTCCAATTCAGATTTTTCACTTTATGTGAAAAGGACAAACAGAGGGATTGTGCTTGTAGTCATCTATGTTGATGACTTGATTATTACAGGTGATAGTGATGCAGACATTAATGAAGTGAAGCTGCTGTTGAAGCAGAAATTTGAGATGAAGGATTTGGGAGAGCTGCGTTACTTCTTGGGCATTGAGGTTATTAGATCCCCGAGTGGGATATGGCTGTTGCAAAGGCAATACGGTTTGGACATGCTGTCCAAATATGGGATGACAGGCTGTAAGCCTATCTCTGTTCCATTGGAGCAGAATGTGAAGCTCAATGCAGAGACAGGTGAGCTTCTTGAAGATATTACTATGTACAGGCGCATAGTAGGTAGCTTGATTTACATGACTATAACCAGACCAGATTTGAGCTATGCTGTGGGGCTGGTGAGTCAGTTTATGCAGGCACCAAGGAAGCCACATTTGGATGCGGCTAGGCGCATACTGCGGTATGTGAAGTCCACATTGCATTATGGACTGTTTTATGAAGCTGGGTGTGCATTACAGGTACATGGATACACAGATGCTGACTGGGCTGGTAGTGTCTCAGACAGGAGATCTACTAGTGGTTTTATGTTTTCCCTTGGGAGTGGTGCCATCAGTTGGAGCAGCAAGAAGCAGCCAACAGTTGCCTTGTCGAGCACAGAGGCTGAGTACAGGGGTGCAGCAATGGCTGCATGTGAGGTAGCTTGGTTACGGAAGCTACTTGCAGATATGGGACAGTCAATTCATGCAGCAGTTGTCATTCATTGTGACAACATTAGCAGCATCATGCTTGCTAATAACCCAGTTTATCATGCTAGAACGAAGCACATTGAGGTGCATTATCACTTTGTGAGAGAGAAGGTTCTAGCTGGTGAGATTGATCTTGTCTATGTCAGCACTGAGGAGCAGGTGGCTAATATTTTTACGAAGGCATTGGGTACCGAGAAGCTTCGCAGATTTAGGAGCTTGCTTGGTGTACGTGAGATGGATTTGAGCTTGAGGGGGAGTGTTGAGATATCAAGCTCTACCCCCGATATATCTCATGGATGACTATCATTTATGTCACCGCCTATGTTAGTTGTACTCGTGGTGTAGTTAGACTACCACGTATGTTTTTGGTTTGGGTTCACATATGAACCACGTATTCTAGGTTTGACATATAGGGTATTTCCCTCTTCTATTGTATTGTTGTTGTGTGCAAAAGTGAAGAAAGGCTTCACCCTCCAACCTTGTGTCCTCTCTCTTTTGTGTGTTGTGAAGAAAGCTGAACTTGAGTCTCCTATCTCTCTCCCTTATTCTTTACATTGCTGGGTCTGGTCTCGTATCGTCTCCCAAACATTTTCATTCGTCCATTGCTCATTCCCTTCACTGGAGATAGTGAAGGAATAGCTAGGACCATCGTGCGGAGCAAGGATGGACACCTTACCCTCCGCCCCCTTGCGGAGGAAGAAGATGTGGATGTCCAGGCATGCGGGAAAGGAGCCAATACCCACTGCATTCACGTAGTCCCAAGGACCTGCTCGATAAAACTCCAATGGAAGAGCTCTAGGAGCAGCCCTTGGGCATGGGGACGAAGATGAGTAACCGCCATATCGCTTGACTAACTACGAACTCCCGAGGTGGGGGAAGGGAAAGGAAATGGAAGGGGAGAGGTATGGGGAAGCGGGGGGGAAGAAGGTGGGGACTAAAGGGGTGGCGGGGGATAGGAGGAGAAAGAGAGGGGGAGGTGAGGTGAGTGGAGCGGAGCGAGGCAGGGGGGTGAGGTGAGGTGAGCGGAGCAGAGCAGTGCGAGGCGGGGTAAGGTGAGGTGAGCGGAGCAGAGCGAGGTGGGGTGAGGTGAGTGGAGCTTGGTGGGGTGAGGTGAGTGGAGAGGGGGTGAGGTGAGTGGAGCGGGCGGAGTGGAGCGGAGCAGGTCGAGGCGGGGTGGGGTGAGGTGTGCGGAGCGGAGTGGAGAGGAGCCAGGCGGGGTGAGGTGAGTGGAGCTTGGCGAGGAAAGGGGAGGAGCGATGGGCGGAGGATGAGGAGAGGGGGGCAGCTAACTGCACACAGCAGCAACTGACGGAGGGAGAGGGAGGGCCGCGCAACATGCGAAGGGGGGTTAGACAGGGAACAAAGGGGGAGGGAGCTCGCAGGAGCTGATTATAGGCTTTTAATGTATATCCGACCAACTCATCTCATAGTGGCCTTTTTACATAACCCTATGAGCCATAATTATCAAAGAAGGCATCATCATCTTTCTCTTCATCCAACAACCTCTCTCTGAACAGGTCATGTAAGTCCATCTTTTCATCATCATCAACTGGGACATTATGATCCTCAAGGTAATCATCCATGTCATCAGTGTCCTTGTGCTCTATCTCTTTTTCATAGCCTGTGGTTAGATCTGCTTGAAGCTGAAAATAAGCCATGAAATGCTTGTTTTCAATAATATTTGTGGAGTTGCCTTTTCTGAGGAGATCCTCAAAATAAATATCCCATCCTGCACAAGGTGACCTCCCAACCTGCCGATAGCAAATTCTCCATCATGGTAAGCAAGAGACTCCCACTTTTTGCAGGACTTCCATGGTTGTTTTTTTGATAATGTATAGACCTGGGAATATCTTGCTCTTCTAGCATCAATCTCAAATTATTTGAATTCCCTCTTATGTCCTTTTGTAAGGAGTGATCAGGGTTGGGACTCTGCATACACAAGAAGAATGATTCAAGAGATTGAATCGCTATGCCACATTCTCTCTTGCCTCTCTTTGCTGCATAAACATCACTATAGATCTTCAAATCTGATGAATATGCTCACTGTAGAGTAACCTGCATGGATTCTTTGTCTTTTTTATCAACAAAAATGACAATGTTGCAAATTGCCACTTTACTAATGGTGGTATATACTATTCTATCAATGAAGTTATGGATATCATCACTAGAAACTTCATTGATAAAGAATAGTTGTGGCTTATCCCATGCTGACTTATTCTTGATGAAGTCATCTTCTAAAACTCCCCTGAAGTTCACAAGCTTTCTAGACTCTGCCGTAACCTCTACATTGAATTGAAAGCTTTGGTGCATATCTGTCGGCATCCTTATCTCACTGATTAATCTTTCCACATATGCAACCACCTGTTGTGGGATTTCTTTTCTCATGTAAGAGATTACTATTTCTGACCCATCTTCATCCTTTTTAATCCACGTGTTTTCCCATAGCTTTACCTTGGGAGTTGACAAAGAAGCTATATGGTTGACCACATTATAGTCAATGTTACAATGAGTAAGTGGAATTTGTTTCTCTAACAGCAAATACTTAATGGCACAATGTACTGCATCACGCCTCACCTGTACATTGATGCATTCTTCCATGCAGCCAGTTGTGTCAAAGACAGATAAATATTTAGTGTTATCTCTGGAGAGTTGAAGTCCAGGGATGTTTTGACAATGGATGATATGAAACATCGAATTGGAAAAAAAATCATAGGCTCTCAAAAGGAAGACTTATAAGTGGCTATCCTAGAGAGGATAGTAGAGTGGAGAGCATTCATAGAGCCACATTTGAAACAAGGAGATGATGCACTATGTGGACACACAAATCCACACTACTTCTGGTTTAGCATGCATGACAAAACTCTAGTGATGTAGTGGAAGTACTACTTAGTGGACAGCGATCATTTATGGAGTGCGCCATATGCGTTACTAGAACAAATAACCCCGTTTGAGGAGACAACATTAGTTTCACAAAAAACAAAGCACTTGACATGGATGAAATTAAAGGCTTGCAAGCATTTATTTCTCATGTTAGGAGTATGATGCAAAAATACCCAGAGCAGTCTGAGAAAAATATGGAGATAATTATAGCAAATGAATCTCTTGGCAAATATCTAAAAGAGCAAGGAAGTTTACTGAGCATAGAATACTTAGATCTATTTTGGATGCAACAAATTGAGGCATTTGAAGATTTCGCATTTGCTAGAGATTCCACTATAGCTAAAGATATGGAAGAAGCTAAGAAATGCCTTTTTCATCGTAAATTTTGTGGTAGCAAGGGTGATAAGCCATGCCACTCTTTGTACCATCAAATGAAATCCAAGAGGGACTTTTTGTTGTTGCCAATTGTGTAGCAAATCCAAATATGGAATTAGAATTGGATGATCACGGGGGACCAATTTGGGTCGCAAAGGTTGCTCAGATAGCAAGGGATGTAATGGGAATCCCTAGCATATTCATAGCATTATGTTATGAACCCAAACCATTAAAAAATCTCCCAAAGAGATATCCAATGAAACAGATTTATGAGGGTTATTTGGAAAAGAAACAGGCATGGGTTCCAAATAAAGTGGGTTTGGCTGAAGTGGAGGTGAGTAGCATCATCCATTTTTGGAAATCAAGGACTTAAAATCTTAAAAAGAAGCATGGGTATGATGTGGAAAAAAGTATCATGATCCCTGACAGCAGCCTCGCACATATCAAACATTGTTTGGGTATACTTGATCCGATTAAAGATGCGATAACTGAGTCTACTGACTCTACTAACTCAGAAAGAGATTCTGAAGGATAAGAGTAGATATGTCCCTATGTGGCAGTCCCCTCTCGATGATCTTATACATCATTTTCCAAAATGCTGTATCTTTACACCACTTCTATGTTGATATGAACAACTCTTGAATTCTATCTATTAATAATGATTAAGTTTAAATTAAGAAATTAATTATTAATTAATCAAAAAATTAGTTAGTAATAAAAGTAAGTAATAATTAATGAATTAACAAAAATTAGTAATAGAAAAGGATTAGTAATAAAAATTTATTGATAATTAAAAAATTAATAGAAATCAATAGAAAAATAACTAAAAATTAGCTAGTGATAGAAGGCTCAAGCATTAGGTGGACATGTAAAGATCAAGCCCTATGTGGCCACATATTAAGGAGTGTGTCACCTGTGGCCCCTCACATTCACTTTCCCGCTCACTATACCTACACCTTTGCTTCCATAGATCATAATTTGTAGAGATAGATATATAAGTGTTGTAAAAACACCCTTTTTTGAGTCTACTAGGTCAATATCAAGTGGAGATGATTGGGTCCAAAACAAGAGAAAAAGTCCAAAAACTATGAATACAGTGTTTTGTTTGCTCTATTTTCTTCTCTAGTTGCTTGTTTGTAGAAAGGCTTCCCCTTGTAAATTTGATTTGTGGTGACTAGAGCACTAACCAAAGCAATCCAACCCATGGTTACTTTGAACTAACCTAGGTCAAAAGCCTATCTGCCATGTATCAATTTTTAAACCAATCACCGAAGTTTGAATGTCTTGTGAAGGTTTTTGCAGAAGGTGGCAGTGGCGACGGAGGCAGTGGCAGCGTCGTGGGAGTGTCCATGGATTTATCATTTGCATGTGTCGATGGAAGCTTTATGAGGAGGCACAGCTAGAGGCATAGCTTGGCAGCTAGCTTACCATGAGCGAGGCTTGTCTTCTACTCAATGTACTGTTTGCAGCCACAAAGTTAGCATGGGTGGAAGCAAGAGTGACAGTGGGTGAGATTTTCTACATATCCCAAAAAATGGGCTAAGGATGTTGGTGCTGCAGGTGAGCTTGCTTCATTTCTGGCTTCCTCATTGGTGCTGGCTATGCATGCACACTGCCCTACTGAGGTCGTTGCTTGTTGTAGGTGCACTGGAGGAGTTTTTTCATCGATGGAGGTGCTAGAGTGTAGAAGGACAAGGTTGGAACATAGGAACTACCAAGGATGGGGGGTTCGTGCTGACAGACCTTATCATAAGATCAGTATTTGGGAAAAGCGAGCATCAACTTATCATCCATCTTGTGAAAATGTGAAATTGATTAGTTTGATTGTTATCCAATAAGAAACTACTTGGTTAGAGTGTTATATTTTTTGTTTTAGTGCCATCCAATATCCAGTTAGATTTTCAGTTGGCTAGTTCAATAGGAAACTAGGTCTTGTGTTTTCTGCAACACGGCCTAGGTGCAATGAGACTGATGAAAACGGGGTTTATTATTTTTTGATTTCAATTTTAATATTAGCTTTAGCCTGCAATGCCTAAAATTCCAATGGCAAGCTTTAAATTTTCATTTGCCAAAAACTGATTTTTTTTTTTGCATCTTTCTTTTTCCTTTGCCTGGGAGAATTTTTCTAATATTGGAAATTTGAGGAGGTTTTCATTCTCGTAGAGTCCTTTGCTAGAAGATAAGGGGTCGGCAAGACCGGGCCCCTAACCCAGATTGGCGGAGGATGTGACGTAGGGGGAAATAGAAGTGTAGGCGGGAGGGGAGGGGGCGTCTGAGCCTGAGAGGTAGGACGGTGGTGAAAAGGTCTAAGGACCAGCTGTTTTTATTTATTTATTATTATTATTGAAGATCTAAGGATCAGCTGTTGGGCCGCGTTGAGCAAGCGACAAGTAGTCAGGACCAGAAGCAAGCAAGTTATAGAAGAGCGAAAGTGGAAGCTGAGAAGTCTTGTATATGCATGAGAATTAGTGCGACGGCAATAAAAGCGCTAATTAAACAAGAGCTTCACGTTGAATGCACGGTTCCCACGTACCACCACCCCCCATGAAACTTGGACTTTTTCACGTAACGCGCCTACGTTCAACTACCACCCTCCCCATGTATATTTCTTCGCAGCTCATCCCTCACTCCTCTGTCTCCATCACCTCACATCCAATCTTCCCCTTCCTTCCACTCTCGCCATCGCTATGCCCCAACTAGCTCCCCTCCCTCCTCGCAGCTGGGGCCTCCTCGTTATTCTCTCTCTCCTCACCGCACCCTCGGCTTTCGCCTATGCTGCTCCTTCCCAGACCCCCACTCAGACCCACTACCTCGATTGGAAGGTCCGTCCCTTTCGACGTGCTCTGCTTCTATTACCCCCACTTATCCTAAGCTGGATTAATCCTTGCTACAGTGGTGGTTTGAGAGTCTCATTTGAGAGTCAGGCTGGTGCTTGGAAGACGGATATGAAGTTTGTTTGTAAGGTTTCCCGGCATCTGGTCTGGATGGTCTGAGCGTCCTGCTTACTGTTAGAAGCTGCGCGCTAGCTGTAGAGTGTCCAAGAGCTTCACTGTGTCTCGAATGCGTCATTGATGCCGGACATGTTCATTTGTCAGTTTGTGCGACTCATATCGTAGCGAGAGGCCACCTAGCTATTGAAAGTTTCATTTTGGATATGTTTTGAATCCAAACAGCTCGACATTTCCTAGAGCCTAATTACTCTCATGATCTGCAGCTTGAGTTACCAAGAAATCACGAACTATATGGTGATAACGCTCTATCAGGATGCTTATGTTGTCAGTCACTGATGAGCTTTCCTTTTTTGCCCCAGGTGCAATATACGAACGTCACTCGTCTTTGCCATACGAAAACGCTTGTCTCTGTAAATGGTCAATTCCCGGGTCCGACAGTTTATGTGAGGGAAGGTGACAGTGTCATCGTCAATGTTACGAACCTTGTCCCATATAATATCACAATTCACTGGTAATAAGCTTAACGTTTTCTAGCTCGACCGCAATGTGTCTCCGATCTCTAGAGATCGAACGCGGTGCTCGCATTTAATATCTGTAATAACCTGAATGCTGTTGTGAAGGCATGGTGTGCGTCAACTTCTTACCGCGTGGGCGGACGGACCTTCCTATATTACGCAGTGTCCAATTCAGACAGGTCACTCATACGTCCACAAATTCCAGATTCTCGACCAAAGAGGTACTCTTTTCTGGCACGCACATATCAGCTGGCTGCGAGCGACGGTACATGGAGCCTTCATCATGCTTCCCAAGGATAATGTCGTCTATCCCTTCACGTCACCAGCGACAGAAATCCCGATTCTCGTAGGTATGTTTGAGGATCCTCCATGCCATCACTAGTGTTCACTGTGCCGTCCGTCGGTCGAATGAGGCCCAGGCATTTCTATCTGCGATTACAACGAAGTAGCAATGCAAGGAAGCTCAGATGGATTCAGATTGCAATTTTTTATTTGCTAATAAAGGCATGCTTTCCAGGGGAATGGTGGAATGCCAATGTCGAAGACGTAATCGCACAAGCACTGCAGACGGGCAGTGCATACAACATCTCGGACGCTGTGACAATCAATGGACAACCAGGCGCACTGTACAACTGCTCACTCGCTGGTAAGCAGCCTGAAATGTGCGGCTCTAATATACTAATATATCGATGCTACTAGGTAACAGAAATTTGTTGGATGATAGTCATTTCGCTCCACTGCCTTCGCAGATACGCCGGTTTTCAATGTTACGAAAGGGAATACGTATCTCTTGCGAATCATCAACGCTGCCGTGAACTTTCAGATGTTTGTGGGAGTTGCAAATCATACCCTTACAGTGGTGGAGGTAGACGCGGAATATTCCCAGCCTTTACAGACGGACATCGTTGTTCTTGCCCCTGGGCAGACAACAAACGTTCTCCTCACGGCAAATCAACCCGTCGGACAGTATTTTATTTCGGCTTCCATCTACTCGCCTGCAAGTGACATCTTTGTTCCCTTTCCAGAAACGCCCGCCACTGCTATACTTCGATACGCTGGAGCTAGCAATGTTGCATCCTCCAGCTTGGCGTTACCAAGTTTTCCAGTTTATAATAACACTGCCTATGTCGCCAATTTCACCCAGAGTTTGAGGGGGCAGAGTTATTCTAAGGGTTTCTACTACTACGATGTGCCAAAGACCATTGATGAAGATTTGTTCTTCACCATTGGATACGCTTTGCAGCCTTGCAGTACCTGCTCGAGCAATTTCAAAGGCTATCGTTTGGCGGCATCCGTAAACAATGTTACCTTCAAGACTCCGCAAAGATCACTGCTTCAGGTAGTTCTTTTCTCCAGGTCTTTGCTCCTATGACTTGTTAGTTTTGAGCTTTAAGTGCGAATTTTTAAATCCTTAAGAGTGTAGACTTCAGACATCAGCAAACTTTCACGCGGTCTGTCGTGAAGGTTATGTTTTGACCCATAGGTTAATTAATCTTCTGTCACAGGCTTACTACAATCAAATCAACGGTGTCTTTGGATCGGATTTTCCGGACGAGCCTCTGTTTCAGTATAATTACACTGGTGTAAATCCAGAAGACAAGCAATCGGTGGTGGCAACTAAGGTTAAGGTTCTCAATTTCGGCTCGAACGTCCAAATAATTTTCCAAGATACTGCCACACTATTCTTTGAAAGCCATCCTATCCACTTGCACGGCCAGAATTTCTACATTGTGGGAACCGGCTTCGGGACTTATAACGCAACTACTGATCCTGCCAATTTTAACCTGAAGAATCCTCCATCCAGGAATACAGTTGCAGTGCCTCCCGGAGGCTGGGCTGCCGTTCGCTTCAGAACAACAAATCCAGGTACATTTAAATTTTACAGCTTCGGTCGGTTTCTTGTGCGTTCTCCAGATGGTACCAATACTTAAAAGTGTTTTGTGACGTGCATATATGTTTTATATGTATGACAAGGGTCCCGTGCCCCCATTTTCTACACCTCTTTCCTCCTTGATTAATAGTTAAGGATGTTCACAGTCTTTTAAATGTGACTCTAGTCCCCCCATTTTCTAGAGCTCTTTCCTCCTTAATTAATGAGCTCTATCTAGTCTCGCGCATGTTTTACATCTAGTCCCCGCATTTTCTAAAGTTCTTTCCTCCTCTTTCTTTTTTTTTTGGTTTCAAAGGAAGAATAATTATATTAGACAACATGTCATGCTTCGTGCTCAACAATCTCTAAAGTTGTAAATGCCATTCGAATGAACTTTGTCAAATACTCTTTGATGAAAGTCTTGAGGAAGCTTCGTGCTCAAGAATGGTTTGCAGATTGAGTGAACTCCAGATTTCAAATTTGGCTCATGTGTCTCAACTTTAGAGGGAAAACCTGGTTTTTGCTTCATCCTTTTCTTGGAGTGAGGGCCAATAGAAAATGGTTGTTGGTCAGCTTTGACAGGGATAGAGTGGTTCACAAACCACCCCTCCCGTGTGAACAGGTCCTAAAATACAACAAAGTTTTGAAACGTCCCTATTTGCTGTATGGTAGCCACCACACAGGATATTGCACCCATTAAGTATCCCTTTATCATGTAGCAAAGCTTGCTTCCAATTCATTATGATGAGAGAAATGTTCCCTATGGAGACAGAGTCGAATGACCTCCATACAGGGCGGATAATTGGGCATCCCCAAAAGAGATAATAATGGTCTTTCATGTTGGCAAAATAAAATTTGTAGACGAGAGATACATCCTTCCATTTGTAAAGTCGATTTTTAGTAGAGAACTTGCAAAACAATAGTCTCCATAGAAAAAAAATTCTTTCAATTGGATGGTGTACCTAACGACATCCTTCTCAATTTGTGAGCTCAAACGTAGATTGAATCATAAGGAGCATATGGCCTCCAGGCAAGTCGAGCACTAATTGGGATGTTTGTTGTATACAACAAAGAGAAACCCTATAGGTCGGTAACATGGTCTAGGCCTTGAACCTTTGCATTAACCCAGTCCCCTAAATTGATTGGCTAATATGTAACTTTAACTTGAGTGATTTGCATGAGAGCATCACACTTTGGCCCTATGTCAAGCCTTAGAACATCTGCCTAATGATCATGACATTAAGAACCATTGGCAATTAAGAAAGAGGATGACTACAAATAAGGGGCAAGGACCTCTATTAACTTAATGAGCTCTATCTTGTCCCCTCATTTTCTAGAGCTCTTTCCTCCTTAACTAATACTCTCCATTGCTTTCCTGCTCATTCCTTTCAAGTCTCTCCTCCCCTGTTTTCACCCTTGCTTCTCCTCCCATTTCATCCCTCTCCTCTATGAAATTGATTTCATGCTTTATGTTACTCCCTAATAGAGTATAGAGGTGCTTTGCCTAATTGTTTAGTTGGAAAATTGAGCTTTGGCTCCTTGTGCAGGGGTATGGTATATGCATTGCCACTTTGATTTGCATAGCTCATGGGGCATGTCAATGGCCTTCATTGTGAAAAATGGCAATACAAGTCAAGCGATACTGCCACCTCCTCCAAGTGATCTTCCTCCTTGTTAGCCACCTAGTATATGTACATAAGGTTTTTTTATTTTTCAGAAAGCTCAAAGGATTTTTTACTTTTTTGACTGCACAAAGAATCTTTTATTTCTCATGATTGGGATAATGATGACGATGGAATTTTTAGTCATTTCAACCCATCTACGAATTCCCAAGCAAGTCTTATTGATGTAACAACACAGATGCTATAGAAGCATTCATAGCTAGTATGCCTAACCTTGCATGAACAATGCAATGTTGTCTTAATAATAAATGGGAGTGATTATGGATGATCGAGTTTTATGATGGTCTTATGATAACTCATTTGAAAAATGAGCAATAAAGAACACTGAAAATTCAATAAGAGAAGTAATTTAGAAGTACATTAATATGGTTTATGACAAGGAAAAGCTCATTGAAGTAGTGCATCAATATAAGCACATGTGCCAAAGCATTTGGCCTTTGTTATGATTCTTCCTCACTTTCAATTCTTGCAATTAAAAAGTATACAATTAAATCTATTCAAGAAAGAGAATCGGATGATGATAAATGACACCCGTATTAAATGCTATGATAGCATTGACATAAAATAGCAAGTCATGAAAAACAATAACGAGTCATGAGTTATCATTTGCAAGAAGCTATTATGATTTTTCACTAGTCTTAAGTATTGATCAATTTTATAGTTTTTTGGAGACATTAATGAGAACTATTTTTTCATAACTTTTACAAAATAAGCATAGTTTCAAACTTCTTTTGAAAAATGAACATATTGTTAATTGAAAGATGAAAAAGTTTTTACTTTTCACATCAAATGACAAATTGAAAAAAACAAGATCAATGATACGATCTAATATTCTTTGAAACCGCTAATAATTCATGCATGTCTACATAAAGTATAATACATTACTTACTTAGAATTACCAAAATGTGCTTTTGCTTTTACAAAAACTTCATCCCAATCATTGAAGTTCATCCTTATCATTGAATTAGCGAATGTATGTGGTGTTAAGATAAGTAGGTATATGTTATCCATCTCGGGGGGGTCACTATGTATAAACCCTCTATATCACGTGTGTTCAAGGCCTATATTTAACGTCCCTTATCTGTAAAAAATTTCATTAATAAAATGTACCCCTTTTCTATACAAATCTGTAAATTTTTTCCAAAACTATTTTAAATAGTCCCTTATGTATATTTATTTCTGTAAATTTTAGAAATAAAAAAAATCCTTTTGTTGAACTCACGTGATAGGGTTACATATGATGAGTGACCCCCCCGAGTTATCCATAGACAAAGAAGAGGCTTGTTGAAAGAAAATATTTCGATAGATGTAGAAAGAAAATCAAATATCTGAACGGTCAAATTTTAGACGATTGTAAGTAGTATAATTTAGTTGTTTACTTTATTTTGATCTAAATATGAATCATGTAGATGAAAACTGTTGTCCTTTTTAAAAATGATGTAAATCTAGATTCTGGAATTCACTTTGTTGTGATAAAATTAAACATATAAAAAATTCCATCAATGAAACAAAATTTTTATCTGAAAAAATGAAAATTTCTAAGATGAATGAATATAAATGTCATTCTAGTATAATGAAAAACATTTCATCAAGTAAAACTTTCAACGGAGAATTTTCATCAGCGAAATTTTTTTTCCATTGGCAGAATTGTTTTCTTGTTGATGGATTTTGGGATTCCCGAATCTAGTAGGATTCTGAAATCCCAAATTTCATCGATAGAAAAAAAAAATCCATCGATGAAATTTGGGATTGCAGAATCCCATTTGATTCTGGAATTCCAAAATTCATAAACAAAAAAAATTTCATTGACAGATTCAAATTTTTATCGACAAAAAAGGATTCCCATCAACGGAAAAAGTTTCAATCTGCCGACAGAAAGAGATTCCCGTCGACGGAAAAGGATTTTTGTCGATGGAAGTTTTACGTGACGAAGTTTTTTGAACAATATTTCTGTTCATTCGTAAATCGAAATTCATTGTTTTTCATATGAAATTTTGGTTCTAGATTGAGAATACTTTACTTTTTTTCATACAAAAAAATCATTATATTCACGCTTGTCAACATAGTGGATTTCAAAATCCAAAACTTCATGAATTTTTCAGAAAGACAATTGCTAGCATACTTATGCTTCCAAATCTAATCTTTTTAAACTAAAAGCTAAACTTTCACAAAGGCTAGAGCTCTGAATCCGAACCAATAGACCGAAACATAGTAAATGATAAATTGTACTAATCAAGACCGTTAACTATTCGACCATTTGAGTTGTTGGGCTTTTACCTAAATCTAGAGACATGCTTGTTTTGAATAAACCTCTTCTATGGTCGTGGACTCCATATATACCTATCCATCGTAATGTCAAAATATATTAAAATGCAAACATTTGATCAACTGTGTATAAAAAAGAAAAGTTGTTTTGTTAGACAATGCACTAAAAGTGTTTCATCAAATTGTATAAGATCTTAAAGTCACATCATTTTACGAATTTTCAATTTGTGGATAGCATGCTATGTACAACAAGTATTCTAGAAATGTGTACTTATCCATGAGGGCAATGTTGTTACTTATGTGGAAGTCAATTCATAAAAAAATCTTTCAACCAATGGACTTTAGGGAACATATCATCTAGAGGTGCTTAAACAATGCGATAAAAGAAAAAAAAAAGGAATTCATCGGTGTAGACATGCTTGATTTATAGGATGTAGAAATCCTTGTATATGGATTTGAGTTAAAAATATATGGGTACTTACATGAAAAACAATTGATATTTTAAAGCAAAAGCTCTAATGATTCTCTTAGTTGAATGAAGGAGTTTCTTCTTCTTTGTAATTTGTCGTGTTTTTCAAATTAAAGAAGAGAACACTTTTTTCAATTGATAATACTAGACATTTTTGGGTTCTAGAATAAAATGTAAGCAATATTTTTTGCATTCTTTCTTTATAAAAGTACTAGTTTTTTAAATTGTTTGACATGAAGTGTATATTTTGTCCCTCTAATTTTGACAAAATACACATTTTTTGAGGATTTGTTTTAAAAATAGAGTTGACTTGTTGTTTGCATGATTTTGTTGTTGTTTTTTATGACTCGGTGTTATAACGAAATGTACACTTACCATTCATTTTGTGAAAAGTAAGAAATGATTTTTTGTATCTCTTTTTAAAAAATTAGGGGTAATTTGGGAAGAGAGGGCTTCACAAAGAGCAAATTTCTTAATGCAGCTCATAGTTAAGTTATTACAGCATGGGGCAAGAAAGAACAAAGCTATGTAGAAAATGCATCCTATGAAGAGCTAGAACTAATTGGTGAGTACAAATACAAGCAAAGTATCTCTCATGGTTTAAATATTTATGCCCCGTGAAAATGGAGTAAGTTCTTTTTTGTTATTTGAGAAACTAGTTTAAATTCTATCAAGTAATTGATGGGATAGAATCTAATATAAATAAATAAATAAATAAATATATCTATAAATAAATAACTAAAAAGTCTAACAAGTAACTGATCGGCTAGGATCTAAGATATATTATTTTGTATCCTTCTCTTGGAGGGTCTTTGTCATTGAAAAGTTCAATTAAAATCTTATCTAATAAGTAATTGATGGGCTAGACTCAAGATAGATTCTTGTGTCTACTTCCTTGGAGGTTCTTTATCTTCATGCTTGGCATGAATCCTTGACAAGCTGATGATTTCTTTTGTGTGATTGATACTATACAAGATTTAGATGTGACTTTGCATCACAAGCTATCGTTGAAGAATTGTAACGACTCTCCACAATGCAGTTAGGTATTTGGTTCTCCTTAAAATGAGCTTTCACTACATAGGTCCTAAAATAGTAGCAAATTCTTTATTAGTGATAGATTTGGCCTTTAAGTTTATTGATCTATTGTGTGTGTAGCTCAAGGTCCTCTAAATATGTTGAAATGGATTGATTTTTTTCCCTTTTTAATGGTAATGACCCTAGTCATTGAAATGCATCATTGGGTCTAGCCATGATCTCATGTCCTTGCTTCTTCAATACCTCTTTCTAAATCATTTTTTTATGGTAATGGCCCTAGTCATCAAAATATATCATTGAATCTAGCCGTGATGTCCTATCCTTGCTTCTTTAATACGGCTTTCTAAACCAATTTGTGTCTTCTCTTTCTCTTGCATGTCCTCAATTTGCACTTAGTAGGTTCCAAGATTTCTTTTGCTCCTAAACATGAATGTAGCTACAAGCATTTGTTATGTATTTTCCACATGCTCTTTGATGACACTAATGTTCTATTGAGTGGTAGGAAGCATTGGTCAAGCATTGTGAGTCATGATCCAACTAAAGATGTTGAGTTAAAATGACGAGCAAAGGATTTAAATGGTACAATGTCTTTGAATAGATTCTTTGTTAGTCTAGGTCTAGATGTTCCATCTCAAAGTATAGTGTCACATTCAATGTTGCTACCTAGTAAGCCTTCACTCTAAGATCCTTGAGAAGAAACATGGTTGTCCCCAATGTACTATCCCATTGTCATTGAGTCAGCGTAGAAGGTACTTTTTGTTCCTCATAGCTATCACACATGAGTTTTTCATACAATGTATGCAAAGCAAGAAATAGAAAGAAAAAATATATTATATGTATAATAAACAACGAAGTACTAAAACTAAGAGAATGAAATTGTACACATATGGATATTAAGGGGGAATTTTAAAAATGTTTCCGTTAATTGCTAAGGTCAATAGACTAAAAGGTTCTCTTCCATGATCAAATGGTTGATAATGTAGGGAGGGTACACATCATGGTTGAATACATCAAGTCATTGTCCACTTATGGAGACTCATACATTTGAGATGATGTTTCTTTGAAAAAGAGTCATTGATTTTAGGCATTAATCATGGATTTTATCAAGTTGGCATGCCTTGTATTCATCTGATGGCATCACTGCTTCTCCATCTATAGAGCAATGTGTTGACAATCTTGATTTGCATCCTGCACATACACATGCCTCTGATGATAGTATTGATATTTAGGTTAATCTGCCTATTGATTTTGAGCATGGTTCTACTCATGATTGTGTTGATGACTTTGAAATCATTGATCATGCAATGGTTGCTAATGAAGACCCTACTACTTATATAGAAGCTATCTCTTCTGCACAAAAGAGTCAATGACAAGAGGCAATGGAAGCTGAATATGATTCTTTGATCTTTAAAGGTACATGGGTTCTTGCTGAACTACCTCCTGGTCGCACTCCTATCAAATGTAAGTGGGTTTATAAAACCAAAACCAAAGCTAATGGTTCTTTTGACAAGTTTAAAGCTCATTTGGTTGCAAAAGGATACTCACAAATCGCAGGAGTTGATTATAATGATACTTTTTCACCCATTGTTCGTAGCACAAGTGTTTGGGTACTCTAGGCTTTTGCTACTCAATTTGATTTGGAGATTCATCAAATGGATGTGAAAACTGCTTTTCTTAATGGAGATCTTAAAGAGGAGATTTATATGGAGCAACCAGAAGGGTTCATACTTCTCGGTCAGGACCATCTAGTTTGTCGCATTCATTATGCTTTTTATGGTCTAAATCAAGCTTCCCGTTCTTGGTACATGAAAATTGATTAGTTTCTAACATCTCAAGGTTTCAACTCTTGTTTCTCTGACCCTAACTTATATGCCAAACGTGATGGTGCTCTTTTAATCATTCTTGCTCTTTATGTGGATGACACCATACTTGTTTCCAATCTCGATTTCTTGCGATATGTTAAGAAAATCTTATCCTCAGCATTTGATATGGTTGATCTTGGTGACATTCATTCATGTCTTGATATTCAAGTTTAGCGATTTTGTCACAAGGGAATTCAGCTACTTTGACAAACAAAATTCATTCAAGATGCAGTTCAAAAGTTTGCTTGATGAATGCTCACTCTGCGACCACTCCTTGTCTTGTGAGCTTTGTAAAAAATACTCGATTGACTCATGATGTTGGGGTTTCACATCAATCCTATGCCAATCTTGTTGGTTGCCTATAGTTTGTTGGTTTGAACACCCAACTAGATATTCTTTTTATTGTCAATTTTCTAGGTTCATATGTGGCTGCTCCCTCAATGCAACATTGGTCTGCAGCAAAACGTGTTCTAAAGTATTTGAAAGGGACTTCTAATTTTGGATTAGTTTATCGGCGTCATACAAAATCATCTTTTGTGATGTCTCTTGATCTTTTAGTATATACAGATGCAGATTGCGCAAGCTCTCACTTCTCTATGCGGTCTACAAGCGGCGATAATTGTTTCTTTATTAATGGTTGCTTGGTCTCTTGGGCAAGTAAGAAGCAACGTTGTGTTGCTATTTCTACCACAAAATCTGAGTATGTAGCGGCTTCTCTAGCAACTCGAGAATTGGTTTGGCTGTGACAATTGCTTGACATTAGTCATCCTCCATCATCCAGTACTCCTCTCAGATGTGATAATCAAAGTGCCATAAGTCTGTCTAAAGACTATGTTCAGCATAACAAATCTAAACATATTGTTGTTTATTAAAGGACTTAGTAAGGCACGCTTCACAGTGCTATGATCAAAACTTGGATTTCTTGCAGCTTCTCTCTTCTAAGATTAACACACCTATGGGTGACCTTTTGCATATAAATGCACATCTGCATTACATACTTGTAAATAATTGTACAAATGATCAACTTGTATACTTGTATATAGGAGCTCGGGTTTTTCCCTTATGCTCCCTAAGGGTTTTTTCATCCATAGTTAGAGACCTTTGTTTGAGTGGGGGTGTTAGAGCTATATATAGCTTGCCCTAAGTTGAACTAGGTCTCACCTATATATGTGTAACTAGTGATCAATATGAATCAGTCTTTGGGAGTCTATTTGGTGTGTCTATCATCTCTTCTTCTTCTCTCCCAACAGATGATAGGAATCTCTTGAGCCATCCAATAGAGGCCAAGGAATATAGATAAAAAACTTGGCTAATAAGTGGCTATCAAACAACTCTTCTTTTAATAAGAAGGGTTGAATATTCCAATTGAATTAAAGTTTTACCATCCCATGAAACCTTACAAAAAGAACTTCACCAAGGTTAAAAATGTGTATCCACTCATCGGCCAATGAAGCGGTCTTCAAACCTTAGCCAAAGTTCTATGAACTAGAGAAAAATGTTGCAAACTATTGTTGTAGTTTTAGAAATACAATAGTAGGACTACAACCAAGTAACCCATTACTTGAAATGCTCTCTGAATAAGAGCACCGATGAGTGTGTAACAATAACAAAGAAGATGCCACATTGAGATGCTAAAATTCATGATAGCTACACTAGTAGAAATAAGAGACAATGATATATTATGGAAAACACCTACCAAAAAACCATAGCTTCTATTTTTAAAGCTCCTTTAGCAACAAATTTTTAGAAAAAAATTGAGAAAATCCTTGGACACTACATATGCAAAAGTCTTGTAAACATATATCAGCAGTAGCAGTAGTGGCAACATAAGAACTGGCTTTTTCAAATTTCAATATGAAGCACTTACAGTGGCAACTTATGAATAATAGCTAATGATTGTGGGTAGATAGTCACAATTTCATTGTTACTTGCCCTTAGTAATCCTTGGTTTCTTAGAGCTACACATAATTTGGTATGCAAGTACCTCAGGGGGGTCACTATGTATAAACCCTCTATATCACATGCATTCAAGGCCTATTTTTAAAATCCCTTATTTGTAATTTTTTCATTAATCAAATGTACCCCTTTTCTATACAAATCTGTAATTTTTTTCCAAAACTATTTCAAATACTCCCTTCTGTATATTTATTTCTATAAATTAAAAAAAAATATCCTTTTGTTGAACTCACGTGATAGGGTTACATATGATGAGTGACCCCCCCCGAGGCAAGTACAAAAGAGGAAGCTAATTTATAGTATAAAAATGACCAAAGAATGGATGAAGCTATGAATGGCAAGGAGGAGGAGAAAAATCACCAATTGGCTAAACAATAGGTAGCTATAAATGGTAAGGCTAGACAAGATAAGGAGCTACGCTATGGCAAGAAGAAAAGGGGAGGACAGCTACTAAGGGTTTGATACCAAGTTAGAAATTAGGAGAGAATAATAAAAGGAAGAAAGCACACATGGAATATGGAGATGGAAGAGACACCATAGTGAAAGGATAAGAATAAACATATCAATCTCATATTGATCATCATCCATGTAATTATAAGGATCATCATCATTCATGTAGCTATAAGGATCCAAGATTCTCCATGCAATACACATAGGTTACACCTAATATATAGCCTGGCAGCAAAATCTCAACAATTCTATCCAAGATACAATTCTATAATTATCATGATGATAAAATCTCAACATCCCCCTCACTAAAAAACAAGAGAGGAGAATCGCACTACATCAAGTGATTTAAAAAAAAAGAGAATCCTTTATCAATAGGATTATTAAAAGGTTTTGGATTATTAAAGGATGTGGTATTAATTGAAACAATGAAATACTTAAGTAGGACATTGTATTGATTAAAGGAGATGTCTCTTGACTTCTTGGAACTTTCTTGAACTCTTTCTCAAGAACTTTCTTGAACTCTTTCTTTGTATGCTTTGCACCTTTCACTACAAGGCATAGGCCATTTTCCGACGGAAATACCGATGCTTTTTACATTAAAAATTTTCTTTTTCACGGGCGCAAAGGTCGCTATAAAAGTCGTTAAAATCGTCGGAAAAGGAGCGTCGCTATAAACCGTCGCTATATAGCGACGCTAGTAATTGTCTCTATATAGCGACGATGCAAACGTCGCTATATAGCGACGATAAAAACGTCGCTATATAGCGACGATAAAAACGTCGCTATATAGCGACTCTGTTAATCGTCACTATATAGCGACACTGGTAAACGTCACTATATAGCGACGATTAACAGAAGTAAAAAAAAAGGGTTAGTGGGGCTAAACAGGGCTTCCTTTTGGCCCTGTTTAGCCCCACTAATCCTTTTTTTTTTTTTGTAATTACAAAAGAAAGTTTTTTATAACAAAATTTCCCTTGCTTGCAGGGTGATACAAAATTGTTCTTGTGAACGATGAGGAAGAAATGCATATACATATACAACTGTGTTTGAAACAAAATTACCCTGTGAAAGGGCGATACAAAATTGCTCTAACGAGCGGATATACAAAATGCTACTACCACTACTAATCCGAATCCGAATCCGAATCGTCTTGTTGGCCTGTTCCCTGGTCCTCGGCACCTGCATCTTCTCTCTCGTCCCCGACACCTGCGTCTTCTCCCTCGTCCTCGGCACCTGCGTCTGATCCTTGCCCCTGTTGATCGCTCATCTCTGATGATGGGACGCTTGAGCTTTGACCCTAAGAGTGAACCATATAAATAAAAAATTAGATTGGAACTTAAATTAAAAAGTGAGATTACAAGTAGGAGTAAACTTATACCGTGCGAGCAGCCACCTTAGCCCAATCGACTGTCGCTCCCATTGCCTCTTGCTCAATGAACCACGGCTTGGTTCCTATCCGAAATGCGTGCCGCGTCTCTGCATCCGTAGGAAGATGACCCATCGCAGCTTGCTGTGGATCCAATTTACGAGAGTTAGAGTTAGCTAAAGTGCATGTAATATGTAAGTAAAATAAATAGAACAATACATTAAATGGAAAGAAGTAAACTTACCACGGTTGCCTCGAACGCATACCGTCCGCCTGCACCAAAGTGCGAAGTACCTACGACGTCCAGCCGTCTCTTCGCAGCCCTTCTCTAACCCTCGAACATTTCGGGATGGTCCCTATGTTGCTTCTTGAAGTACTTCCAATCAGCTTTGTCTGCCCAGCTGGGTTTAGCCAACCCCTTTGTAATGGAAGTACGCATGGTTGATTTGCGATGCTTTAGGACCAAACCCATGCGCTCGAGCATATAATTGCTATTAAACTCCACATTTGGCGGATTAGGATATCTTTGTTTTAACTCATCGATCACCGCCTGCTTCTTTTGGGCATCTTGATACTGCCAATCGATATTTATGCCGCTCTTGAAGTGATGACTCATCAACCGCCTCATGGCGGCCATCACTGCTTTGCCCTTTTTGTCTTCTATTATCTCTCCAGCAGATGTGATTTGATAGGAGAGATCCCCTGATGAGTAAGGGGGACTAACGGTAGCAGAGTCTGAAGGAGTGGAAGCTGCGCGACCGCTTCCGGATCGAGGAGTAGCTGTGGGAGTAGGAGAGGGAAAGGGACCTGACTGATACTGTGTCTTCGGACCAAGTGGAGACCTAAAGGAGCGTGAGTGTGCTGACTCGTCTACATCTCCTGAGTCAGCACAACATGAGCCCCCCATCCTACTCTTCCTTCCCTTGTGGGAGGCATGCGCAGGTGATGATCCCGCGGTCGAAGGGGCGCGAGGGGATGGCTGGGCTGTACGTCCACCCGTCGGTGTAGGGGAAGGAATTGCGGAGGTCCTCTGAGAGAGAAGAGAGAAGAATCTCGCTGCCTCCTCATCGCTCATCTGCGCTACAAACTCGTCGGGAGTCCCAACAAAGCCATGCGCAGCTAGCAAAGGAGTCCCCTGAGGGGTAGTCGCAGTGCTATGTGGAAGAGGGGTCGGACCAGGGGTAGTCACAGTGCTAGGACCGAGAGGAGTCGGACCAGGGGTAGTCCTCGGGGTAGTCGCCTGAGAGGAATCAAAGTCCTCTGGAGCATATAGATCGTGAGCTCTCCTCCTGCGAGGCTGTCCGTACTCGTCCGATGAGCGACGTGATCCCATGTCTAACATAGACACAAACACGAAAACAGAAAACAAAAAACAAACATGAGCATTCTCATAGGCATAGGCATAGGCAAGAAAAAAGAAGAGGGAAAGGAAAGAAGAGGGAAAGGAAAGAGGGAAAGAAGAGGGAAAGATAAGAGGGAAAGAAGATGTAAAGGAAAGAAAAGAATGAGAATGAGGAAATAGAGAATGAGAGAAGGGGGAAATAGAGAAGGGGAAAGAGATGAGGGAAAATAGAGAAGGAGAGAAGGGGGAAATGAGAGAAGGGGGAAATAGAGTGGGAAATAGAGAATGAGCTTATGCAGAAATAGAGAATGAGCTTATGCTTCTCTCATTCTCTATTTCTGCATAAGCTCACGCATAAGCATGAGCTTATGCGGAAACTTAAGCATAAGCTCATGCACATGCATGAGCATAAGCATGAGCTTATGCTTAAGCATAGGCATCGGAAATAGAGAAGGAGCTTATGCATAAAATAGAGAATGAGTTTCCGCATGCTTATGCTCATGCGGAAAAAGAGAAGGAGCTTATGCAGAAAAAGAGAAGGAGAGAAGCATAAGCTTCTCTCATTCTCTATTTCCGCATAAGCTCCTTCTCTTTTTCCGCATGAGCTTATGCTTATGCTCATGGGTGAGCATGAGCTTATGCTCATGTTTCCGCATATGCTCACGCAAAAGAGAAAGAGAAAGAGCTTATGCAGAAAAAGAGAAAGAGCTTATGCGGAAACTCATTCTCTATTTCCGCATAAGCTCCTTCTCTTTTTCCGCATGAGCTTATGCTTATGCTCATGGGTGAGCATGAGCTTATGCTCATGTTTCCGCATATGCGGAAATAGAGAAGGAGAGAAGCATAAGCTTCTCTCATTCTCTATTTCCGCATATGCTCACACAAAAGAGAAAGAGAAAGAGCTTATGCGGAAAAAGAGAAAGAGCTTATGCGGAAACTCATTCTCTATTTCCGCATAAGCTCCTTCTCTTTTTCCGCATGAGCTTATGCTTATGCTCATGGGTGAGCATGAGCTTATGCTCATGTTTTCGCATATGCGGAAATAGAGAAGGAGAGAAGCATAAGCTTCTCTCATTCTCTATTTTCGCATATGCTCACGCAAAAGAGAAAGAGAAAGAGCTTATGCGGAAAAAGAGAAAGAGCTTATGCGGAAACTCATTCTCTATTTCCGCATAAGCTCCTTCTCTTTTTCCGCATGAGCTTATGCTTATGCTCATGGGTGAGCATAAGCTTATGCTCATGTTTCGGCATATGCGGAAATAGAGAATGAGAGAAGCATAAGCTTCTCTCATTCTCTATTTCCGCATATGCTCACGCATATGCGGAAACTTACGCATAAGCTCATGCTCATGCATGAGCATAAGCATGAGCTTATGCTTATGCTTATGCTTAAGCATAAGCATAAGCATAAGCTCATGCTTATGCTCATGCGGATATGGAGAAGGAGCTTATGCGGAAACTTGCGCATAAGCTCATGCTCATGCATGAGCATAAGCATGAGCTTATGCTTATGCATGAGCATAAGCATAAGCATAAGCATAAGCTCATGCTTATGCTCATGCGGAAAGAGAGAAGGAGCTTATGCGGAAAGAGAGAAGGAGCTTATGCGGAAAAAGAGAATGAGAGAAGCATAAGCTTCTCTCATTCTCTATTTCCGCATAAGCTCTTGCGGAAACTTACGCATAAGCTCATGCTCATGTACAATGAGGGATTATGAGGAAATAGAGAATGAGAGAAGGGGGAAATAGAGAAGGAGCTTATGCGGAAATAGAGAAGGAGCTTATGCTCATGCGGAAATAGAGAAGGAACTTATGCGAAAGAGAGAAGGAGCTTATGCGGAAAAAGAGAATGAGAGAAGCATAAGCTTCTCTCATTCTCTATTTCCGCATAAGCTCTTGCGGAAACTTACGCATAAGCTCATGCTCATGCGGATATAGAGAAGGAGCTTATGCGGAAAGAGAGAAGGAGCTCATGCGGAAAGTGAGAAGGAGCTTATGCTCATGCGGAAATAGAGAAGAGAAGGAGCTTATGCTCATGCGGAAAAAGAGAAGGAGCTTATGCTCATGCGGAAAAAGAGAAGGAGCTTATGCGGAAAAAGAGAATGAGAGAAGCATAAGCTTCTCTCATTCTCTATTTCCGCATAAGCTTATGCGGAAACTTACGCATAAGCTCATGCTCATGCATGAGCATAAGCATGAGCTTATGCTCATGCGGAAATAGAGAAGGAGCTTATGCGGAAATAGAGAAGGAGCTTATGCGGAAAAAGAGAATGAGAGAAGCATAAGCTTCTCTCATTCTCAATTTCCGCTTAAGCTTATGCGGAAACTTGCGCATAAGCTCATGCTCATGCATGAGCATAAGCATGAGCTTATGCTTATGCTTATGCTTTCCGCATAAGCTCCTTCTCTCTTAAGCATAAGCATAAGCATAAGCTCATGCTTATGCTCATGCGGAAATAGAGAAGGAGCTTATGCGGAAAGAGAGAAGGAGCTTATGCGTAAAAAGAGAAGGAGCTTATGCTCATGCGGAAATAGAGAAGGAGCTTATGCGGAAAAAGAGAATGAGAGAAGCATAAGCTTCTCTCATTCTCTATTTCCGCATAAGCTTATGCGGAAACTTACGCATAAGCTCATGCTCATGCATGAGCTCCTTCTCTATTTCCGCATGAGCATGAGCATAAGCATGAGCTTATGCATAAGCATAAGCATAAGCTCATGCTTATGCTCATGCAGAAATAGAGAAGGAGCTTATGCGGAAATAGAGAAGGAGCTTATGCGGAAAAAGAGAATGAGAGAAGGAGCTTATGCGGAAAGAGAGAAGGAGCTTATGCGGAAATAGAGAATGAGAGAAGCATAAGCTTCTCTCATTCTCTATTTCCGCATAAGCTCTTGCGCATAAGCTCATGCTCATGCATGAGCATAAGCATGAGCTTATGCTTATGCTTATGCTTAAGCATAAGCATAAGCATAAGCTCATGCTTATGCTCATGCGGAAATAGAGAAGGAGCTTATGCGGAAAGAGAGAAGGAGCTTATGCGGAAAAAGAGAATGAGAGAAGCATAAGCTTCTCTCATTCTCTATTTCCGCATAAGCTTATGCGGAAACTTGCGCATAAGCTCATGCTCATGAATGAGCATAAGCATGAGCTTGAGCTTATGCTTATGCTTATGCTTAAGCATAAGCATAAGCTCATGCTTATGCGGATGCGGAAATAGAGAAGGAGCTTATGCGGAAAGAGAGAAGGAGCTTATGCGGGAAAAGAGAATGAGAGAAGCATAAGCTTCTCTCATTCTCTATTTCCGCATAAGCTTATGCGGAAACTTGCGCATAAGCTCATGCTCATGAATGAGCATAAGCATGAGCTTATGCTTATGCTTATGCTCATCCGCATAAGCATGAGCTTATGCTTATGCTTATGCGGATGCGGAAAGAGAGAAGGAGCTTATGCGGAAAGAGAGAAGGAGCTTATGCGGAAAAAGAGAATGAGAGAAGCATAAGCTTCTCTCATTCTCTATTTCCGCATAAGCTTATGCGGAAACTTGCGCATAAGCTCATGCTCATGAATGAGCATAAGCATGAGCTTATGCTTATGCTTATGCTTAAGCATAAGTATAAGCATAAGCTCATGCTTATGCGGATGCGGAAATAGAGAAGGAGCTTATGCGGAAAGAGAGAAGGAGCTTATGCGGAAACTTGCGCATAAGCTCATGCTCATGAATGAGCATAAGCATGAGCTTATGCTTATGCTTATGCTTAAGCATAAGCATAAGCATAAGCTCATGCTTATGCGGATGCGGAAATAGAGAAGGAGCTTATGCGGAAAGAGAGAAGGAGCTTATGCGGAAAAAGAGAATGAGAGAAGCATAAGCTTCTCTCATTCTCTATTTCCGCATAAGCTTATGCGGAAACTTGCGCATAAGCTCATGCTCATGAATGAGCATAAGCATGAGCTTATGCTTATGCTTATGCTTAAGCATAAGCATAAGCATAAGCTCATGCTTATGCGGATGCGGAAATAGAGAAGGAGCTTATGCGGAAAGAGAGAAGGAGCTTATGCGGAAAAAGAGAATGAGAGAAGCATAAGCTTCTCTCATTCTCTTTTTCCGCATAAGCTTATGCAGAAACTTACGCATAAGCTCATGCTCATGCATGAGCATAAGCATGAGTTTATGCTCATGCTTATGCTTAAGCATAAGCATAAGCATAAGCATAAGCTCATGCTTATGCTCATGTGGAAATAGAGAAGGAGCTTATGCTCATGCGAAAAAAGAGCTTATGCGAATGAGAGAAGGGGGAAATAGAGAAGGGGGAATGAGAGAAGCATAAGCATAAGAGAATAAGAGGGAAAGGAAATAGAGAATAAGGGGGAAAGGAAAGAGAGAAGGGAAAAGAGAGAGGGGGAAAGAGAGAAGGGGGAAAGAGAGAATAAGAGAAGAGGGAAAAAAGAGAAGGGGGAAAAATGAGAAAAAGAGAAGGGGGAAGAGAGGGTTCCTACGCCCATCACTGCAGCTAGCGCTTAAGGCGCTAGCTGCAGGCCAATGCAAATAACAAAAAGCTTAAATGGAAAGAAGAGGAAGTACTTACCTGTAAAAGTATGTCCCGCTCGGTGTAGTGGACTGGGCCCACAAAAGAGAGAGTATGTCCCGCTCGGTGTAGTGGACTGGCCCTACAAAAGAGAGAAAACAACCCATTTTTTCAAATAAGATGTTAGTGGAAAGAGGAGATCACAAAAGCAACTTCTTGAAAGGAGACAAGGAAAGAGAAGATTGAGGAGACAAGGAAAGGAGGAGATTGAGGAGAAGAGAAGGAAGAGAAGGAAGAGAAATACAAGAAGAAGAGGTGAGTTTCTTTCTTTCTTTCTTGAAATTTCGTTTTTTGTTTCAATCCTTTCTAATCAAGCATGAAAACTAGTTTAAAACTTTAGCAATACAAGTAGAAACACTCACAAAACCAAAGCTAACAAATAAACAACCTACATTGTTGAAAGAAACTCACCTTTTGAAGAACTTTCTTTCTGGAAACCAAAGAGAGAAAAAGGAGAGAGAGGGTGCACAAGAGGTAGGAGAAGGGTGAGGAGTGGGAAATAGAGTAGGAGGTTGCTTGGAATAGATGGGAGGTCAGTGAAAATAGGTGGGAGGAGATTTTGGGTTGCTTACTTGAGAGATTAGGAAAGCTTTGAGCAAAATGCCGCAGGTTTCGACGTTTCGGGTTTTAACCCACAGCGTCGCTATATAGCGACGCTTATTCGTCGCTATATAGCGACGTTTTAAATTAAAAACGTCGCTATATAGCGACAGCGGAACAGAGCGTCGCTATATAGCGACGCTTACTGTTTATTTTTTGGTGTGGCCTCTTGTAAAGCTCAAACATGCTATGCCTATAATTGTCAATATCTCCTCTTACTACGTAGCCTTACTATATAGGATTTTTTGTTTCAATCCTTACTATATAGCGACGTCATTCTTTTTATATAGCCTCAAGAGAAGCTCAAATTAAACATGCTATGCTCATAATTGTGTACATCTCCTCTTCATGCTTATGTTTTGGTTTTATAAGTGTAGATGGAAGGGACGAGTGGAAGCTCATCCGATGATGCGCCAAAGCCCGGGAGCACGAAGTGGCTTACTGAGAGGTTATATTGTCATTGCACTCATTGCAAGTGAGAAGTACGACATCAACGTCGTATTATCATGCGCCACTTGCGGATGTATGGGGAGGAGCCGGAACCAGTACCCCCCGTTGGTGTTGCACATGTTGATGGATCATCGGTAAGTTAAAGCTATTTAAGTTCGCAATCTTATTGTATACCCGGAATTAGAAGATCTTCTATTTACACGAATGAGCTTATGACAGGATGACGAGGGTGACGAGGGTACACATATACCTTCTCACTTTCAACAAGACTATAGTCTCCCGGATGACGACGAGGGTATGGTCGACATGATGGATTCCATTTTTAGGGGCACTACATCCCACGTACACGTGATGTCAGAGTCCGAGGTGAAAATGCGAGAGTTGCAATCAACACAATTGTACGAGGGTGCCAGGATGTCTAAACTACGTGCTTGTCTCTCAATCTTGAATCTACAAGTACAGTATGGGTGGTCGGATACAAGTGTCTCGGCCTTAATGAGGTTAGCCCTTGCATTAATTTGATTGACTCATTATTTGGATATTGTTTGTTTTGAGAATCATCATTTGGATAGTGTCTTTGTCATAGGTTGCTCCAGAAGATGTTGCCTGCACCAAATACCATGCCCGCATCAAGAGATGAAGCGAAAAAGATGCTAACAATGGTGGGTATGGATTATGATACCATCCATGCTTGCCGTAATGATTGTATTCTCTTTCGTCGTGAGCATGGAGATTTGGCTAGTTCTCCAAAGTGTGGGGAACAACGATATAGAGATGACTTGCAGGGTGAGAGGATACCGGTAAAGGTCTTAAGACACTTTCCCATCATTGCAAGAATACAACACATGTTTCGATGCAAATCCATAGCGGAGTTGATGACATGGCATGCATCTCATCGGTCCACTGATCACACATTGAGGATTCCCGCAGATTGTGCGGCTTGGAAGCACATAGATAATCAGTGGCCGGACTTTGCGAGAGAGCCACGCAACTTACATCTTGGGCTAGCCATGGATGGCGTGAATCCTTTCGGGTTACGCTCGACATCTTGGTCGACATGGCCCATAGTCGTGGTGAATTACAATATCCCACCATGGCTAACAATAAGAAAGGGACACCTCATGCTTGCACTACTTGTGCCAAGAAAGTACAAGGCAAAAAACATGGACGTGTACATGGCACCTTTGATAGAGGAGTTACAGATATTATGGAGAGGAGTGCAGGTCTTTGATATTTCCAGAGCTCCTAGGCATACCAATGATATTTTAGTCAGGGGTATCTTGATGTGGACCATGCATGACTACCCAGGATATGGAGAGTGCACAGGTACGTGGTTATGTCTTTACATGTACAATGAGGGATTATGCTTTTTTTACTCTCTTTTGCACGCATGTCTTGTACTAACATATTCATGCACGCGTGCAGGACTTGTTATAAGTGGGTACCATGCTTGTCCTGTTTGTGGACCCGCTCTGAAATCGCTTGCACGCTACTCCAAACACATGAGGAAAAATGTTTATAAAGGTCATGCTCGATACCTTCCACTCGACCATCTCGCACGTGGAGGTCAGCTTGATCCACCACCATCATATTTGAAAGCAAGTGATTGGATTCAAGCTTGGAGGGAGAATGGAGAGGAACCTCCTCCTGGTATGAAGAGGCTATCGATCTTTCACGAGCTTCCTTATTGGGGTCAGTTACAAATCAATCATCTCTTGGATCCCATGCATATCTTTAAGAATGTGGGGGCTACCATTTGGGCACACTTGGTTGGTTCCAAGGACTCGAGAGGAGTGCGAGAAGACTTGCGTGCTATGAATAGGATGTCTCGTTTGTGGCCCCAAGTGCATGCTTCAGGAAAAGTTGTCCTCCCGAAAGCAACGTGGATCCTCTCTATGAGGGAGGAGGCAGCGATCAAGGCAGACATTGCCTCTTTTCAAACACCGACAGGGTACATGCGTTCGTTGCTTGAAAGGAGCATTTTCAAAGGACAATAAGCTTAGTGGCCTCAAGTCCCATGATTGGCACAACGTCTTACAGGTATTCTAAGTAGAATTAGTGTACCGATAATAGTGATGCATTAGCGTAATTATTATTATGTTATATTGTTGACATGATTTCATTGTTGCTTTGATAGTTCATCCTTTTAATTACAATAAAAGGGTGCTTACAAGAAGATGTTAGAAATGCTATATTCAAGATCTGTGGTATTGTGAGGTATGCTTACTATCAATTCGCATTATGTATTTTCTTCATGGACATGTGAAATAGGTGGATATCTCAAATATCTTACATATGCATGGACATGTGAAATAGGTGGATATCTCAAAAAGAGATCTCTATATCGAGCATCGAGAAGGCTAGGGTGGAATCCATCGAAGCCGTATGCTTGCTTGAGAAGCACTTTCCCTCAATCATTATGACAACTCAAGTCCACTTGCTTGTGCACATAGTTGATGAGGTGGCTATAGCAGGTACCGTTCATAATCGATGGATGTTTTTTCTCGAGTGGTTTATGAAAACTTTAAAGGGGTTTGTAAGACAAAGAGCAAGACCAGAAGCAAGCATGGCAGAGGGATGGCTTGTGCAAGAGTCATTAGTATATATCACAGAGTTTCTTGCATCCACGGATCCTGATATGCCGCAAGCTTGGCACAACAAGGATGATGATCGCATCATTGGTGAGGTCCCCCAAGGAAAAGGGATTGAAAGAAAGATGAGCGAAGAGCAAATGGAGAAATTCAATAAGTTTTGTATCCTCAATAGCCCTGAGATGCAGAAGTGGATTGAGAGATATGAAGTGGCCAAAGCAGAAAGAATAAATGCAAGGACGAGATTCAGAGTAATGTACAGGCAATCACAACCATATCCACGAGATCTGGCTCTTCTCCCTACTCACATGTCACTTGATTGACTACAACTAGCTATACGTAAAGCCGAACGTGATGGAGAGACAATAAAACGAGCGCGAGCGGGAGTTATCATCTGGATGTATGGTGCATGTAAGTTTCTTATCTCTTGATGTAATTAAGTAATTATTTGTGGCAATATATGCTATAAAATAGGTGCATCTTCATTGTTTTAATGATGCTCTTTTACAGTACAAAAAGTACAGTGCATTATGGTCATATGGACGACATTTTCGCGTAGAACACATCGATTCAAAGAGAGTCACGTATGATTGTGGAGTCATGGCTAACTTCACACAAGATAGCCGAGCAAGTGCTTCGGATACCAATCTTCTCTCCTCACAGTTGGATTATTGTGGAACCATACGCGACATCTATGAAATTGATTTCAGACGATTTACTATTTTCATTCTTGATGTAAAATGGTTTAGAACTACTTACAACGGTCCCCATGCGACTGTGAGAAAAGATGGTAGCGGTCTCTTTGCAATAGACTCCACCAAACATTGGACCGATGAAAGTGATACTTTTGTTCTTCCCAAGCACTGTGAGCAGGTGCATACTAATGATTTAATTAGTCGAAGCCTTCGTTTTTTAAGTCCATTGATATATATATAATTGACGACATTTGGCACGTGATTTTTCATCTTCAATATAGGTGGTTTTTCATCTGGATCGTTCTGATCCAAGATGGTGGTACGTGATCCAAGTTGCACCACAAAGTAAGCAGATTTTTGAAGATCGAGATGTGGATATGGAGATGCCACTACCAATGCCGGATCCAATTGATGAATCTAGCGAAGAAGATGTAGATCACCATATGAGGCAAGAGAAAGATGCGCATAATGACATCGCACGGGAGGAGGATGGAGATCACGATATTGACGAGGAAGACAACAATCGTCAAGATCAATCACCACACTTAAGCTTAATTGAAGAAGATGATCAAATACTTTTAGGTGAACGTACGATGATGATATAGGAGATCAACTTAGTATAGAGTTGGAGATAGACTTGCTTGGCGCCTTAGACTTGGCTCAAGATGAAACAGTTGATGTAAATGCTCTTATTTAATTTGATTTTTCTCATCTCAAACTTGGACATGAATATATGAGCTTCAAAGGCTTGATGTACATGCTCTCATTTTTTAATTCTCTATGAGCTCAAACATGTATGAAAATTTAAAAAATTTTGTCATTGGAAGAAAATAAATTTTAAGGCTAAAAAAAAAAAAAAACCTCTCTGTAAAACGTCGCTATAATATATTGTCTCAGTGTCGCTATATAGCGACCTTTAAAAGTCGCTATATAGCGACTTTTACTAATGTTGCAATATAGTGACGCTTAGTAAAAGTCGCTATATAGCGATGATTTACGACACCCGATTTTTATACCGACGATTAACGCTAAGCGGGCGCTAATCGTCGGTACGTAAACGTCGCAATAGGATGTGTGTGTAGTAGTGCTTGGCCATCCTCACAGAATGCTAGTACACATAGCTTGCACCTAATGTACATGCACCTGATTCTCCACAATCCTATCCAAGAGACAATCCTCCAAGAATCCTGATTATAAATCTCAACAACAACGATGTCAAATAGTCCATGCTCTTGTCAAATTTTTTAAGAGTTTGATCATTATCATTTTGGGAGGGCTGAAATTTTCACAAATAAAATTTCATCTAGTGCCATCTCATTGTTGCAAACCACTTAGTTGCACCAGAATTGCTAGTGCCACATGGGCTCCGAATGGACTTGGAGGCTATCCTCAATCAACTCCTAGTTTTTGATGATGAAGAACACATGGCACTACAAATGCATCTTTGAATCCATGAGTTGGGTTCTTGATGGATGAAGTATGTTAAAACCAACCATGCCAGTCACCATGGAGGCTAGAATCCACTCACACTTGATGTAGGAAGTGGCATACATCCAACCACCATGATGGTTGGAATTATTGTTTAGAACTTGGGGCGCCAAGTCAATATGTATTATGCTACTACTCTAGTCCCAAATTTAGGGTAAAGGGGTACAAGGTCCATATACAATATGCATGGATTTCCTTAAAAAGCTATAAATATGCAAGGTAAAAATATGACAATCTCCACTTCTCCCTACCAAAAAGCATAAGGTTTATACTTCAAAAAATATGAAAGCTTTAAAGATTTGTACATATTATTTAGACCCAAGGGGCAGGCTTTTTGGATGACAGGGGTTAAACAAAAAACATAGTAAAATACTAAAACCCAAATCCTTTCAAAGTCATGTAAATTTTTCATGTGTTACCCAAATTTCAATGTGTAAAGACATATTTGAATCTCTTTTAGTGTAGAACACAATCACACTGATTTGACTTACTTTTACTCACAGTATATTGTTTAATTCATTTCATAGTCAAAATTTTCATAGGTATTATTACTAAAGGGAGTTGTATTCCTAGGGCTTAGAATTGACCATAGAACGATGGCACATTAACCACTATGATGGTTGAAAAAATCCAGCTCAACTACCGTGATGGTTAAAACTACCCATATCCTACCTTTGTGATGGCTAAAACTAGCCAACTGAAATTAGCTATGCTAACTGCCATGATGTCCATGATAATAACTTCAATTCATGTCTACTTTGAAGGGAAGTGTTGGGTGTATGATTTTGATAAATCATTTAAGTTTTCACCCCCTCCTTGAGTTCACTTAGAGCGTTTTACTTGAGTTTAGCAAGGTGTAAGTTGTTGCACTCTTCCTTGAGTTCAATTAGAGTGGTTTACTTGAGTTCACTTAGAGTGTTTTACTTGAGTTTTCCAAGGTGTAATGTATTCATGTGAGGGATTACATTGCGGGTTGTGTTTATTTTCAAGAGTACTATGTTCTTCAAAACCTTTTAATTCGTTTTGTTTTTGCATTCTATGTCTATACTTGAAGGTTTTCATACTTGCAGTGCTCATGTAGGACTTAGGCAACTCTTAAATTAAATTTAATCTTCCATTGGAGCTTCTTTCACTAGGTCATAGATTAGGAAATAGTTAGAATATCCCCAAGCTCCAAGTACTAGCAAGCCACATGATAAATGGTAGCCAAGGCAAGTCTCATCGTTGCATCAGCTCAATGCCAATTGCAAAATTAGTTTCTTGATTTCTTATATGTTGAAACCTAGAAGAGAGTACTCAATGAAATATAATTTTGAACCTAAGAGATGGAGATAGAAGAATGCAATGAACCAGGCCATGAGATACTTTGCATCGGGGCGTGGGTCACATTTGGCGATTAATCTTTTCATCTTACCCAGGTACGTGCGTACATATTCTCGATGGCCTTGTTTGATCTTGCTTAGTTGGAGAGCGGGATCATCTTGTAGCCTCTCCATTTGAAAGTGTCGTTTAAATTCTCTTTGAAGTAGGTCCCATGTGGCGCACTCTTCCACTAGAAGGTCTAGGTACCATTTAGACAGTTCATCAGTTAAGGCCATGGGAAACCAAGCCACCTTGGTTTCATGGGATTGATCTCCACTTGCTCGGCATGCAACATCAAAATGCTGGAGGAATCGGGCTGGATCTCCCCTACCATTATATTTGGGAAGTTTCAATTTTCCCAAGGGGCACCTTCCTTGAGTGTTATTATTTCTTCGATTAAAGAAATTGTCAGCCTCTGCATTGAGGTCGATATCCTCATCATTGTCGTGCGATGGCGTCCAGCCATGTTGTGGCGTGGAGAAGTTAAAGGGAGTGATTGAATCTCAGGGGGGGTTCAAGTTAGAGGATTGTCGGGGGTGGTGGTTTCAGAAAAGTTGTATGTGGATTTGGTGAGCATTTGAGTTAGAGGCATCGGTCAGAACGTAGCTACATGTAGATTGGGCGACATTTGCAAAGGGTGTCTCAGCCACCATAAGTGCAGGTGTTAATGTAGTTTTGTTTAGAGGGTTAGAGTGGTGTTAGTTTGTGTAGGGACAATCTTGTTAATAATGTGCCTAGAATTGTCCTACATGTGTAGGGAATTGTGCCGGTGCAGATGGATTGTTAATTGGAGGTCACGGCGTGAAGATACGAGCAAATTTGTGCAAAATGAGGCCCACACGGGGGCATGAATGAGCAAGTGCTAGGGATGCCAAAATGGTGTGCAATGGGCTCGAAAGATACCCAGTAGCGTGATGTTTCCATGTGTGAAATTTTGGTTCAAACGAGGTCCTGTTTGGGTCCCAAACGGATGAGTTATGAGGGGTTATAAAGTAGGGGTAAAAGTTGTGTTTTTGGGAGGGGGTCTTAAGGGTGGTGTGAATGGACTTTAAGTCCAACTGAGGAGTTTGAACGAAGCTAAATCTAGTTAGATTAACTAGCATATATCCTCCCAGTTACTATAACTGGGAGGTTAATGTAGCTACTCTTACTAACTACAGCTAGTTATTAACTGAAGGCTAGTTAGACTAACCTAGATACTAGTAACTAATCGAGGTTAAACTAACCTAACTAAGTTAGACTAACCTAACCTAGGTAAAACTAATCTAACCTAATATCAACTAACCTAACTACGGTTAGTTTAACCCTCCTTTAAAAAAAAAGGGGGGGGGGGGAGCTATGCCTAAATCCTTAGCCTCTTTAGGCTAAGGCTTGGCGGGCACCATTGCCACCGCCGCATGGCGCGTAGGCGAGCTCCGCCTTAGGCGAGCGCTGTCGCTACTGGTACGGGCGTCGCCTCTGCGCGGGCACCCTTAAGGCCTTATGGCCTTATTAGATAGGGAGATGGGGGGAGTGTGGGGCGGTCGAGGAAGAGAGAGAGAGAGAGAGAGAGAGAGAGAGAGAGAGAGAGAGAGAGAGAGAGAGAGAGAGAGAGAGAGAAGGGGGGGAGGGGGAAGGAGAGAGAGAGGGGGTGGAGGAAAAAAAGAGCAGGGTGAGGGGGATGGAGGGAGGGGTAGAGGGGGTGAAGGGGGGCTGGAGGGGGTAAAGGGGGGGAAAGAGGGAAAGGGGGGGGTGGAGGGGGTAAAGGGGGGGTGGAGGTGGAGATGGGGGGGGGAAAGATGGAAAGGGGAGGGTGGAGGTGGGGGGTGGAGGTGGAGATGGAGATGGGGGGGAAAGAGGGAAGGGGGGTGGAAGTGGAAATGGGGGGGAAAGAGGGAAAAAGGTGGGGGTGGAGGTGGAGATGGAGATGGAGATGGGGGGGAAGAGGAAAGGGGGGGTGGAGGTGGAAATGGGGGGGGAAGATGGAAAGAGGGGGGTGGAGGTGGAGATGGAGATGGGGGGGAAAGAGGGAAAGGGGGGGATGGAGGTGGAAATGGGGGGAAAGAGAGAGAAAAAAAAGGGGGGGTGGAGATGGATGGAAAAGGAGTGGGGGGTGGAGGGGGTAAAGGGGGGGAAGAGGGAAAAAAGGAGGGGGGTGTGGAGGAGGATATGGGAGATGGAGGGGAGGGAAAAAAGGGGAGATGGGATGTAGAGAGTGGTAGAGAGATAATGGAGTGAAGGGAGTGGGGGATAGAGAGAGGTAGAGACTTGGGCAGGGTTTGCTTGGGAGTGGGTCAAACAACTGCCTCTGTGCTCCTACATACAACATTAATGCTACATGATACCCATAAGTTGCTCGAATGAAGGTTTTTGATGGATACCAAGGAATAATTTCTACATTAATTACATCCTGGCATTCTGAACTTCCGCTAGAACTAGTGGAAGGTTCTTCACCCGACACTGTGTTACCAAGAATCCAGTCTTCATTCTCTGAACTCGGGGCATTTTCATCTACCTCTGGCTTGATTTCAGATGGTTCTCCTACCTCTTCTGGCATTTCAACCGTCTCGTCAAGACTTTCTTCATTTGTATCAATATGACCCCTTGCACGGGCTTTTGTAAAGTACACATGACTGATACGCTCAGGAGATGACTCCGTTTCCTCTGTGCTTGACATTTGCTACCCCTATCTCCATGAACATTCTGTGAGATTGCTCGACTCCTCCTCCTTTCAGTCTTCTGCAGATTGAATTGTCTGCGCCAACCTCAATGCTTCCTGACATTTCCATCCATGATTTCTCCTTCAATGATTCCTTGCCTCCTCTACTACAAATCTCAGATTAGTTCCTGCACATGCCTGATGATCACTTGAAGTGCTTCACAATCTCTTCCATTCACAATTTCTTGATCGAGGTACCTTAGTGCCTAGAGAGCGTGGTAGAGAATCTGAATTTCTCCCTGTAGGTATTGAATGTTCTCATTCCTCAGACTGACACTGTGTGTGTGCGTTCTACCACATGCACTTTGTTTCCACAGCATTCGCACAAAGGAGCCATATGCTCTCTTGTTTCATTTTCACAATCCAAGTGCCTAATTGCTTTGCAAGGTCAGATTGTTTTGACTCAACCGATTTGATCAAGAGATGTTTCAAGATTCGATTCATTCGTTTAGATTGTCCATTCCCTTGTAGGTAGAACGTTTGCAGATTATGCAGCTTCGACATCATGACTGTGCTCGTTGTCTTTCAACTCCTTTGCTGCATCCGATCGAAGTGCCCAATTTGTTTGTAAGATCACCAATGTAATAGGTAGAGATTATATCTAGAAATCTACCTGTTAGTAGAAATATAGCATCATCGAAAATATAGTTAGAACTTTCAAAAGAGGATATATCAACTCAGAATTCATTATAACATAGATATCCGATCAATTCAAGCAACTGCATATTCTTTGTATTATAAATGTTTCTATCACTACGACATATAGAAAATAGACATAGAACTAGACAAAACACAATTCAATAAGGAGTAGCATATCTGCATTCAGAATCCTTCACCACACACATATGAGCCAAACATGTAACTTCCCACATATGGCAATTTCTTACTAACTTGCATACGCGCCTCATTAGCAGTTGCACAACCACCTCCTATTAAGGTTTTTTACATATCCTATATTATTGCTGAAGATAAAGAGTTTATAAGTGTGTTCGGGCTATATCTACCCGCAACATGCATAGGATCAAGACTACGAATTTGTCCAAAGGTGAATAACACCACATCTATGCCCTTTGTAAGGGTGAATATCTGCTTTATAAAAAATAGATTAGTAAACTTTAAAAAAGGTCCCAAAAATGTCACACTTGTAATTAATAATATTAAAAACCCTACATTGCATCAAGAATTTTTAAAATATCATAATTTATGCAACAGGTCTAGGGTTTAGAGTTTAGGGTGTAAGGTTTCGGGTTTTCAATTCAAGATCTAGGGTCTAGGGTCTAGGGTTTAGGGTTTAGGGTCTAGGGTTTAGGGTCTAGTATTTAGGGCTTATGGATAAGGGTTGAGAGTGCTCTCAATGGAAGAAGAATGGAGGAGGGTGAGAGAAAAGGAGAGCCAAAAGAGAGCCACACAAGTTTTGGTCGGTGTAGAACACCCTGAATCTTCTATGTCATGCCCATATATATATGTGTTTGAGTACTGTACATAGTCGAGGTTAAGGCACAATGTCCTTTAACCCCCACAACCTCCCACTTAAATGCCAATGTGTCGTTAAGGGAGAACAACTAGTGAGCATATTATCCAATGCACCCATCAATACATGACAATACTCAAACTGCTATATAGGTAGACTCTTTGTTAGCATATCTGCATGGTTATCATATGTATAAACCTTGACAAGATCTATGCGCTTGTCCTCAAGTATGTACCTGATGAAATGGTATCTCACCTCAATGTGTTTGGTCTTTCCATGAAAGATCAGATTCCGTGCTAGCTGAATAGCACTCATGGAATTGCTATGCAATGTCGGTACACCTGTATAAATCCCCAAATATCCCACTAGTCAATCAAGTCATATAGCCTCCTTGCAACCTTCTATGGCTTCAACATACTTGGCCTCTTTGGTAGTGTTATGGATAAACTTGACCAAGGTAAAAGGCATAAATATATGTGTGTGCTTGTATGTGTGGCAAAAGTATAATAAAATATGGTGTGCTAGGGCCGAGGGTTGAGGTGGCAGGGCATGACCATGTGCCATCCTTCCACGTAAGAGGAACCATAAGGTGTGTTGTACATAATTTATGGTAGTTATATTATAAAATGTTAAGGTGGCATGGTTCCTCCATGTGCCACCCCTCCACCTAGGAGGTCCCATGCCTGCATTTAGTGAGACATGGACCAAGGACCATGGGAGAAGTAATATAAAATAGGTGGAGATGGATATTATATTGGATTATTTCCTCCATGTAGGATAGGCCCATGTGGGGGGGGTGTAGATAGTCCAAGAATGCAAGTTAAATAATGGGGAAAGTAGAATGAGGTGGTAAGATTCCTTGTGCCAACCATCCACTTGTCCTCCTAGATTATTGAATGTATTATAAAATTACGAAGAGACTAGGGGAGTATCTTAGACTTGGGATATGGGGGTTGATATATGTGGAAAAATGAGGTCAAGGGTTGTCGCACACAATTGAGAGTGCGTAACCGCCTAGCCCACATGGGAGACTTTTCCACACACACCATGTATGTGGGAGGATGCATTTATTAAGAGAGACCCCCTCTCTTGACTATAAAAGGAGGGGGCTATTCCTTGATGGAACACGCTCATTCTTTGTAAAGCCACCTAGCTAGGACTTTGATTTCTTCCCCCCATCTTTCCTTTCAAATAAAGCATGACCCTCCTCCCTTAATGTCTCCATCTCTACATTCCTTGTCCCATCATGTACATGCTCCTCTTCCCACTCTCCCTTTCCCCTTGTGGCATAGTCCCTCTCTTCATTCCCACCCCTCTTAATCCTCTTTCCCCACCTATGTTAATGCTTCTTCCCTCATGTTCCCTTTTCCTCTGTGGCCCTTGACGTCACCATGCCTTGCATCTAGCATCATGCCTCGAATTCTTTTCTAGTTAATAGAATTGGTGTGGCTGTTGGGATTGAAATCTCCACAGCTAGTGGCATAAAAGTCATTACTTCTATGGCTGGGTGTAGTTTTGCAGCACCTTCCATGTGCAGTTCTTTGCTTCTGCACCTCGAATCTGCGTGTCTTTTGCTCGGGGGGGAGATTTGGCGCATCTGCTTATTAATTCCTGTGGATAAGCTCACATCTTGAATGATTTCTTCTTGATCTCACTACAAAGGTTTCTAGGGCTCGACTATGGGTGGTAATGTTTCGACCAAGGAATCCCTTTGTAGCTAATCAACCTTTTGTGCCTCATTTTGAGATTCAAGTTGTAATTTCTTTTGGTCTAAAGATAAACTATCAACAAAGGATTGCAAGTTTATTTGGTGCTGAATGTCTTGCTCAAGTATTGAATTCTCCCCACCCTCTCCTTCTACCTATCTTGGACTACAGAGAAACTTGGGATGTCCATACTTTAGTCTTGGTGGGATGACATCTCGGCTCCTCCAATTTGATGGAGCATACAAACCTTCGACCAAGGCTACTAGTGTGGGTGTGAAGCTCACTTCACCAAGGGGTGAGGTGTATTGTTATAGCAAGTCTGCACCAGCAAGTGATTGCAACCAATTTGAGTACTCGACACTCATTTTTGGGCTATAAAAGGCGCAAGAACATCGCATCAAGCAACTTGAGGTGTAAGGAGATTCTCAACTTGTGTGTGAACAAGTTAGTGGAATGTGGAATCTATGGAGCAAAGGCTTGGTTCCACGACATCGACAAGCATTGGAAATTTGCCAACAATTTGAAGAGGTAAAAATTCAGCATATCCCTTGAGCTCAAAATATAGTTGTCCCATAGTTGTTGATTTCGTGGCACATGAAGCTTGTACTTCAATCACGCATGAAGCGAGTGAAGGCACCGCCCCAATAAAGCCACAAGCCATGAATGAGAATGATCATTTGTAAGGAATGCAAAGGTTGTGGTCATCATGAAACTAAGTGTTGGGTATATTTGATACGAGTTTACCGACTTCAAAAGATCATCAGAAAGGTCCTTAAGGACATTGCACAAAAGAAGGATGCCAAACCGCATACCCCTTGAAGAAATAGCATGGTGACTATAAGAACTGGAAGAAGCTGAAGGTGATATGCAAGCTCTCCAACTGTTGACATTTGTCATGGCATTCTTGTTTGCCTTGATGTACAACCTCATGCAGCACCGCATCTCTAACCCTCGCTTGTAAAGATGGTTGCAATATCATGAGAGTTGGTCCTTTTAAGATTGTCTATGAGGTATTTTATGTTGAAGATTCTTCCCATATAATATTTCACAATACACCAGTCACACCCTACCCTGCCTGTGTGCTTTGTGGATGTATCTTCACCTGATTTTCAGTTCAAGCTACCTCTTTCCATTGTTTGCCAATAGATAAGCCTCATTTTCTCTCTCTGTTTTCCACTTTCGAAGCATGGCTGACATTCCCGTGTTCTATGGATAGGTTGAAGAAAATCCAAATGAGTATCTTGTGGCCTTCAAGCGCCGTTGTGTTTCTCTCAACTTTGTGATTGAAGATAGATGGCCGTTGGTTCTTCCCACATTTCTAGAGGGTTTGGCTCAAGTGTGGTATGAGAAGTAGCATGTTGAAGACATTCGCCAAAGCTAGCCAAGGTTGACAGCAATAATGATTGAGTATTTCGGCAAAGAAGAGGAGCCGCAGAATGTGTACTTGTAGGTGGCAAACTTGAAGTAGTCAGAAGGTGAGACGGCGCGTCGATATGTGGATCGAGCGGCCATGCTCCTGGATTGTTTAATTGCCACATAGGAGGACAATGCCGGATTTTAAGTTGGAATGACTCAACATGTGCTGGGCTACCTTGTAGCAGGAGCAAGTGACGAATTCCACCTCAAGCTTAAATGGGAGAATCCAGAAACTATGCTGCTAGCACATGAGATTGCTCAAAATTTTGATAAAGTTAAATCTGACCCCACTTCAAAGAAGACGATTGTCCCTCAGCAACCCCCTCAGTTCTTGCAACAACAACCTGGGGGGTCCAACTCAGGGGCCCCCCACCGCTCATTAGGGATGTATCCACTGCCTCCACCTCAAATGTATGGTCCTCCCTTAGATGCTTACCCTCAACAAGGAGTATATCCTCAACCTCTGCCTGGAAGATTTCCCCAACCTCGCCCAAGAGCCCCCCTCCTTCCTATTCCCTTGGCCCCTCCTGCTAAAGAACCCAGAGTCAATGACCTAGCCAAGGCCCTAAATGATCTTCGGCTTGAGATGGTGGGCATCAAAAATCAAGCCAATCACCCTCCAAGAGAACGTGCCAATGTTGTGTGCGCTACGAGTGCCACTAGAAGGGTCATTATCGCACGAAATGTCCCAATATTCCAAGGGTGAATCTTCTAAGTGAATCAGGCACCGAGGATTCTCATGTGGAGATCCTTGACCTTGGGAAAAGAAGTTGTACCACCTTGGACCCATCTCCAAACTGTGGCCTGGGCCGCCGCAAGAAGAAGGTGTCCTTCTGAGAGCCCTCAGATGCTGAGATGGCAGACCCACCAATAGAGAAGACTAAAAGATCTTGTAAGAGTAAGTGGTCACCCTCAGATTTTCCCATCAACTCAAGGCAAGAGGACTTCAGTTGTTTAGACCTTGCTCATCGGTCTTTGAGCATCATGCTCCCTCAACTAATAGCATTAAGCCTTAAGGTGAGACGTGAGCTACAGCAAGGGCTCTCAACAAGGAGGAGCAAGAAAAAGGAAAAGGTACGAGAGGTCTCTTCTATCTATGAAGGAATTGATTGGCACCCACATAGATGTCATCATAGATAATTGCCGAGTTAGATGTGTCGATGGAGGAGATGCATGTAATATCATGGTGCCCCATGTCATGAAGAAATTGAATTTGAAATGCACAAGGCGTTCCTCCACTCGAATCAAGGTAGCAGATGTTCGACGACTCGCGACCCTAGGAGTCATTGAGGATTTTCCCATCACTGTCAATGGGTTAACCACCACCATCAATTTCTATGTAGTGGACATCAAAGATACAAGCAGGAGTTACCCAACCATACTCGAGAGACCATGGTTGAGAAAGAGTGATGCAGTCAGCTATTGGAAGATAGGACACATGTCTTTCGGTGCTTCTAAGGAGAAGATCTCAGTGCAACCAAGTGCCACTAAACCAGAAGAAGAAGAGGAGCAAGACACTGATACTCTGTCATCCTCGGTGTCTAAATTAATGGAAGAATCAGACGGAGGGGAGGAGTTCTCAGAGGAGGAAGTTTACATGATGGGGGTGTCTCTGACCCCGCCACCTGCAAAAAAGGTAACAGTTAGTCCTCAACGGCTTGAATATATTCTTTCCCCAGACTTCACACCTAGTGAGAAAGATGAGTTCCTAGAAATTTTCAAAGATTTCCCTAACCTCTTCACAACTAGCTACCACCACCTTCGCCATGTGTCTGCCATAGAGCACAAGTGAGAGGTGAAGCCTGCTGATGCGAAGCCTGTGGCTCAAAAGTATCGAAGATTAGGGTCCCTACAGACTGATGCTTTGTGCTTAGAGTGGCATAAACTTGTAGAAGCTAGGTTTATTGTTCCGGTTCACAATACTGAATGGGTTTCACCAGTGGTAGTCACCCCAAAGAAAAACAACAAGTGGTGGGTCTGCATCGACTATATGAAACTCAATGTGGCCACCAAGAGGGACCATCATCCTCTTCCCTTTCAAGACCTCATTCTTGAGAAGGTAAGTGGTCATGAGATGTATACTTTCTGTGATGGTTATTCTGGGTTTCATCAAATCAGAATTACTGAGGAGGATGTGCTTAAAACCACATTTGCCACACCCTGGGGGACGTTTGCATTCAAAGTAATGCCATTCGGCCTCACTAATGCTCCTGCTACCTTTCAAAGATTTATGCAGATCATGTTTGCTTCATATTTGGGGGTTTTCTTGGAGGTGTTTTTAGATGATTTATATATATTCTCAGCACATAAGGAGCACATCATGAAGGTTAGGTTGGCCTTCCAAAGGGTCAATGATGCGAATGGTAGCCTCAACCTTGATAAATGCACCATTGGAACCAGTAAAGGGAGGTTATTGGGACATATTGTGTCATCCGAGGGCGTCAAGCCTCTAACCCCAAGAAGGTAGAAGCTATCCTCAAGCTCTCCCCGCCAACAACCAAATGTCAGGTATGCTCGTTTGTCAATCTAGCAGGATACTATCACTGCTTCATTGATCAATATGCTACTTTGACGTGACCCATGACTATGCTATTAAAAGATGGAGTTGATTTCTCTTGGGATGAGGATTGTGATCATGGGTTTGTACAAATCAAGAGTACTTTGGCTTCAGGACCCATTCTATGCAATCCTGATTGGTCAAAGACTTTCTATATCAATCCTCGATTTGGTGAGCATACTTTGGTAGGTATTCTTCTCCAGCAAGGGGAGGATCAATTCATGTATCCCGTTCGATTTGCTTCTCGACAATTGCTCGAAACTGAACGATGCTGCTCTGAGGCTGACAAGCATGCTTTGTCTTTGGTATTCTGCATTGAGAAATTTAAGCATTATGTGGCTGGAAAGTCCTTCATCATAATTTGTTGCAATGGTCTTGCAAAGCAAGTTCTTCAATCACCAAATCCCATGAATCAAGCCATCTTGACATGATCAAGGATGTAATCGAGTGAGATCTTTGCCATCTTTGAGGACCTATGTACCGGTAGATTCCGCACACATTACATTGATGAACTACATGATAGTTAAGGCTAGAGGAGGTATGCACTAGCTAGAGGAGGTAGGCACTGGCAAGGAAATGCATTTTTGTTGGTTTAGGATTAACTACAACCCCACAAAATATAACCTTTAGTAGATCCCAAACAACCATCGCGCTTGTTTCAGTAAATCCCAATCAATCAATCCCAAACAAGGGAAAATGTAAATCCCAAACATTATACTAATCCTAAATGACCACTGAGCTTATTTTAGTGACAATGATTGTGCATGAGGGACCATCTAATTCATAGGTTCAGATTAGCATTCAGTTGGAATCAAACCATAATAACAATGATTGTGCATGAGGGGACATCTATTTCACAAGCTCAGATTAGCATTAGGATGAAATTAGACTATAATAACAATGACTTTGCATGGGGGACCATCTAGTTCACAAGCTTAGATTAGCATTCGGTTGGTTCATCAGGCTGTAATAACAATAGTTTAGAATGAGAACTATTGTTATTATAGCCTGGTGAACCTACTCATTGCTAATTTGATGTCATGTTTTGATGTTACCTTTCTTCAGTTGACTGTAATAACAATGACTTTCCATGAGGGGCCATCTAGCTCACAGGCCCAGATTAGCATTGAGTCAAAGTCAGACTATAATAACAATGACTTTGCATGGGGGACCATCTAGTTCACAAGCTTAGATTAGCATTCGGTTGGTTCATCAGGCTGTAATAACAATAGTTTAGAATGAGAACTATTGTTATTATAGCCTACTGAACCTACTCAATGCTAATCTGATGTCATGTTTTGATGTTACCTTTCTTTAGTTGACTGTAATAACAATGACTTTGCATGAGGGGCCATCTAGCTCACAGGCCCAAATTAGCATTGAGTCAGAGTCAGACTATAATAACAATGACTTTTCATGAGGGACCATCTAATTCGTACGCTCATATTAGCATTAAGCTAGAGATAGACTGTAAGAACATATAATTTTTGAATTTTCTGATGACTGAGAAATTCCCCCATGGCAACCATCTAATCACACATCATGGCTAGACGATGATGATATGATCGTCTACGCTAGACTGGGCTATCAGCAAGCTGGGTGTATGTGCCATCACTCCTCTCCCCTCATCCCATTGAATTATTATGATCTTGGCTCTGATGATCGATAAATTCTCCCATGGAAACCATCTAATCGCATGTCATGGCTAGACGATGATGTAAATGACCGCTATGCTAGGCTAGCTGGCTACTAGTAGGCTAGGTGCATGTGCCACCACTCCTCCCCCCTCATCCCATTGAATTATTATGATCTTGGCTTCGATTACTAGGAAATTATCCCATGGCTAATCGCACGTCATGGCTAGACGATGATGTATATGATCGCCTACACTAGGCTAGGCTACCAAACAAAATCCTACAGGTAGATCGTGTGCTCTTAGCAGCAGCGATAGGCACCTAGAGTCGCACAAACTAACATAAGAAACAAATGGGAAAAGAGTAGTAGGGTGGAAATTCTAGCTATATAAAGGCCTTAAGAGCTGAGAAACAATTCACCTCACCGAGGGAAATCCCTCTCCTACCCCATTCCACGCTCTCTCTAAGCCCCCTTCCACCCTTGTGATGAATCTTTTGCTGCAACCTTGATGCCCCTTCATAATGCTGCCCAAGTCATGGGATCCATTGTTTGCCTTATCTCTCCATCCTAGAACACTCCACCAGCCATGGCCATGACCAAGGGAGTTGCAGGATGGGGAGCCAAGGGAAACGGTCATCGTTGTTTTGTTAGGCACTCATAGAAAACTCAACTTGCTGATGAGAATATTGTAATTGAGCACAACCTTTAGCACTAGGGAAGGCAAACTCAACTTGGAGATGAGCTCTAACACACTAAGAGAATGTGTCAGTGTGATGGAGCTCACCACCAGATTGAGTTTCTTGTCCATTGTCGAATGTTGTACTCGATTGAGCTCACCGCCAAGTTGAGTTCTCTCTGCCAGTGCCTTGAAAGAAGGTGCTATGAAGAAGGTTATGTTAAATAATGACATGCTCATATTGTCCCTTGCATATGAGGCACTACGTCAAAAGTGTAAGAAACTGCTAACAAGGGCAAAAAGTGACACCACGTCTTGCCACAACGGTGGTGTTAACAAGTGCTAAAAGTGTTTAAAGAAGTGTCACAAAGACAAAGTGCTAGCATCTTTGGATGTAATCCGTTTTGTTAAATGTTTGCTTCGGATGTAATTTATTTTTTTCAATTTTGATGATAGTATTGTTACCAAAACTATCGGATGTAATTTCTTTTGTTTCAATTTCAATGTAGTACCATTATCGCCAAAACTTTTATTGTTGTTACTTCGGTAGTGAAAGTGGCTTTAAAGAAGCACAAATGGCATATTTGTGCTCTTGTTTACATTTTACTGCAACATAGAGATCGTTGCACAAGAAACTGTTGAAAAAATTATTATTATTGTAGTGAAAATGGTTCACAAATACCCTCATTTAGGATTTGTTGCAACCAGTGCAACCGGTGCGATTGCTACACAAGCAATTATTGCAGAAGAACTAAAAATATCTCTAAAACAGGACTAGATTTTCCTTAGCTTGGAGCTAAAATAGCACTAAAATAGCTTAAAGAACTAGCAGAAATTTTTGCACAAGGACTAGTAGGACTAAAATAGCTCCAAAATAAGAGTATATTCTCCTTGGTTTAGAACTATAATAACTCCAATAATCAGTGTACTACTTTAGAACTATAGTAACTCCAATAACCAGCACGGTGGTTGCAAGTAAAGTTCAAAATAGGATTATATTCTCCTCGGTTTAGAACTATAATAACTCCAATAACTAGCATAGTCGTTGCAAGGAAACTATAATAAATTGCAAATGTCTACTTTTTCCTTAACTTGGAACTAAAATAGTCCAACATGTGTGCGGTCACAACAACACAAAGTACCCAGAAATGCGCACAAAGATGCATTTCCTTTAGTAAAAAAGAAACTTACGGGTGCGTCTATTTGCGCATCTACAAACCCCCATTTATAGGCACATCTATATAACAGACAGACATGCCTATAGATGCACTTTTAGATGCTCTATAGAAATTAAAAAAAAAACAGAAAGACATGTACATAGACACTCTACAGAATCTTTTTTTTAATAAAAGCCAAATTTTGTGTGGTTGAACAGAATGCTGTGTATGTTGTGTATGCTATGTGGTTATAAGAATCCAATTTCCACATTGTACAATTCAATTCTTATAGCCAACCGCATCTGAATTAGCATGATTCCAATCACGTCTATAGCCGACGATGTCAATTCTAAATCAAACATTACAACTGCAAAATGTTTAGTTCACAAGGCATTCATTGGATAGAATGTTGTACAAGGAAATTGAAAGCCAAAAAATTAGAAGGAGTGTATATCAATTCATAGCCCAAAAAGTGCTTGTATGTATATGTAAGCATGAAGCTAAGCCACGTCCTCTGGATTCAAGTACATAAAATAAGAGTGTATATACAAGAGAGGCACGAAGCCAAGCCAATGGATTCAAGTACAAAAAAGAGTAGCTAGCACTACTTCTACGACTAATCTAAGTTCTCTGCATCCTCGCTTCCTTCTTTGCTTCCTTCTTTACTCCCTTCTTCGCTCCCTTCTGCCTCCTAATGAGCCCTAGGGCCCTGTAAACGAGAACATGTATCAATGTATGAAAAATCAAATCTTTATTTACAATATTGACATTATTTAATTACTTTTAAATACTTGGGGGGGCGCTCCAGTAGCTCGGATATATTGCTCCTCAGTAATCAACCCATCATCATAGAAGTGCCTCCATGTATCTCCTCTGTGATGGTGGCAGTAGTAGGTTGTCTCGACAGGAGTAGGGTACCTGCCCATGATATCAAGCTGCAAGATGACAATTTGCAGAGGGGTTAGTACAAAGAAACAACCTCCTTAGGCTAATAAACCACATAAACACAATATAATTTGAGATTAATACTAACAAATTGAGCCTCCGATGATTGTTGCAACACCCCCTGCTCCAAGATGCACGTTTCCATATTGCTCCATTTGGATCCTTCGTGCCTCCATGTGCTACAGACTGGGTTCCACCTTCACTGCCTTCATTGCTTTCTTCCATTCACGCTTGTGAGCAGTGTGGGGCTGGCCCCTTGGTGGTTGACCTCCCTCTCTCTTGGCAATCTCGGCTAGTGCCTACCTCTTAAGCGAAGATCTTTTATTGGCAAGTATCATAATAATCTTTGACTTGGCCCATTTATCTGTGAACTGAACATTGGGGGGATTGGGATACCTAGAGCGAATAGTAGTGAGGGTCTCATCAGCTAACTTTTATGGCTAGTCTTTGTAGTGAATAAAGCAATCTCTATAGTTGATAGCAATTATAAACTGCATGAAGGCCATGATGTCCTTCCCCCGTGCATCCATCAAGATGCCTCCTATCTGAGTGATGTCATAGAAGATTGTACCATCACCCTCGGGCACGTCTGCATCATCTGAATCATCCATGCCCCCACCATTACCCCCCCCAAAGCACTATGCCATGCATCCCCCACCGCTCTCCTTACTACTATGTCTGCTGCTCTGTCGTGTCGAGCTAGTACGCTAGCCACTCATAGCTGGAGATTGCACGGGAGTACACTGGCCACTCGTAGCTAGAGAAGTGACTCTCAACTGCACAGGAGTATGCCAACGGCTTTGCGAGGCAAAAGGGCCTCTTGACCGTAGGGGGGGAGAAGGGACTCGGCTTTGTAGCCTACTGGGCTGTCTTGACTTCACTGGGGTAATCTCAGCTCATGGTGTGGGATTGGGGTGGTTTGGAGTCTATACTACCAACTCCTAGTGGCTGTTTAGAGTACCCATCATGTATGTGTATAACTGCCTAGGAGTGGGAGGGTGCCCCATAATGTTATATAACTCCCAAAAGATGGCATCCCGAAGATCAGGTGAGGATAAAGAGCTTCTTGTCCCCATGATGAACTGAAGAAAAGAAAAGAAGAAGATTACCATTGACCATGCCCTCTTTCCATCATGCAAAAGAAAAAATAGAGTGATAGCCTGACATTGAGCAAGCATTTATACTCCTGCATTCTTTGAATTAAAGTGACAAAAGTCTGTATCTGCTTGCTCAATGTCAAGCTACTGAAGCTTCATGTGGGAAAAAAGAGAGAAGAAAAGAGAGAAGAAAAGAGAGGAAAAGAGAGGGGAAAAGAGAAAGAAAGAGAGGAGAAAAGAGAGGAAAAGATAGGAAAAGAGAGGTAAAAAGAGAGAAGAAAAAAGAGAGGATAAAAGAGATTAAAAGAGATTTAAAGGAGAAAAGAGAGGAAAAGAGATGAAAAGAGAGAAAAAGAGAGAAAATGAAAAGAGAAAAAGTGAGGATAAAAGAGAAAAAAAGAGAGAGGAAAGAGAGGAGAAAAGAGAGGAAAAGGGAGGAGAAAAAATTGAGAAATAGAGAGGAGATAAGAGAGAAAAAGAGAGGAGAAAAGAGACGAAAAGAGAGAAAAAGAGAGAAAGTGAAAAGAGAAAAAGTGAGGATAAAAGAGAGAAAAAGAGAGAAGGAAAGAGAGGAGAAAAGACAAGAAAAGAGAGGAGGAAAAAGAGAGAAAAAGAGAGGAGATAAGAGAGAAAAAGAGAGGAGAGAAGAGAGGAAAAGAGACGAAAAGAGAGGATAAAAGAGGGAAGGAAAAAGAGAAAAAGTGAGGATAAAATAGAGAGAAAGAGAGGAGAAAAGAGAAGGAAAGAGAGGAGAAAAGAGAGGAAAAGAGAGGAGAAAAAAGAGAGAAAAAGAGAGGAGATAAGAGAGGAAAAGAGACAAAAAGAGAGGAGAAAAGAGAGGAGAAAAAAGAGAGAAAAAGAAAGGAGATAAGAGAGAAAAAGAGAGGAAAAAAGAGGAGGAAAGAGAGGTGAAAATAGAGGAAACAAGAGGGGAAAAGATAGGAGCAAAGAGGAGAAAAAGAATGCTTCATCATGCATGCCCTCTTTCTTTATCTCGCTAATGCTTCAGTCCAATTTTCCTCTTTCTTGGACCCGCTTGCATGCAATCACTTATTTCCATCATTCATGTAATCCCTTATTTCCTCATGAATGCTTAAGGGAAAGAGAAGGGGAAGGGGAAGGGGAAGGGAAAGGGAAGAACACACAAGAAAAACTATCGTAGCGTGTCTACAGGTGCGGCTGTCTATTTTTCCAAAAATTAGATGTGTTGTTAGATGCGCTATTTGATGCATCTATATATGCGCTCCGATAGATGCCTTTTTAAAAGAAGCTGAAAAGAACAACACTAGTATCAAAAACATCCCTTCCCTGCATATGACAAAGGATGAATCCAAAGAGAGTAACTTCCAAAGAAGACCAACCGCCAAGAGACATACCTTGGATACATGTATGGAAGCCTCTTGTCCTTCTTCAAAGCTGCTTCTCTTTCTTCTCTTCCTTATTCACCCTCTTCTCTTGTATGCTTGGGGATGACTATGTAAGCTGGAGATGAGTGTGGGTGCTTAGAGATAAGTGTGGATGCCTTGAGCTACGTCTGTTAATAGGAAAGCAAGCCGCGCAATGCTAAAAGTATGTGAAGGAAAGCAAGCCCGCTAAAAGTAGGTTTGAAAAGCACCTCGTAGTTTGCATGTCTAAACACGTGTCTAAAAGCACATCTAAAAGCGCATCTAAATGTGTGTCTATCAGCATGGCTACACTATGTTATAGACGCGGTGTTAGACGTGCTTTTAGATTCTACACAGAGTTTTGACATTTACAATTCATGGAAGAACACATTTTTTGGGTTGTTTATCTGTAGGATGTCTTCATCTTCAACAAGTAGCTCCAGGGACGATGAATCCCTCCGTATCCACCATCGTGAAATGTGGTTGGAGCAAAAAATCGAATGTATGTGTGATCCATGTCAAGGAAACATGTATCGTGCACGTAAAATTACACTCAATCACATCTCAAAGTATGGAGAATGGGATGTGACTGTAAACATGGTAAGTGTTAAAGAGTTAAGGTTGATGAAGATACCTATGGGTGTTCATGTGTTTAATATATGATCCTTTTTTAATTTGATACAGGATGCAGTGCCACATCTGCATATGTTGCCCTATGCTTGTGGTGAGGAGGCAAAGCGTCGGCGATATGAGGTGGGATCTTTAGGAGGATGCCTTCTTTATTAGGGTGTGCAACATGGAGGAGAGTGAGATGGAATCAACCGTATCTAGTTTAGAGGGAGTTAGCACTATGAAGAGGAGGATTCTTGGTGATGCTAAGACCAGTTTGTAGTCTGAAGGTCAAGATAACCTTGCGAGCTGGGTGCAATGGGACACAAATGCCATGCTTCGGGTTGAAAGCTTTATTGGGAATGTAGAGACCCACTTCAACAAAGCATGCAATGCAGACCCTACTCTTGCACAAGAGTTTGATGTCTTCATATTAACACAATGGACGAGTGTATGGGCCAAGCACAAAAGTAAGGTCATTACGTTAGATCATCGTGTCATAGTGACTAAGAGTTGGGAAAAGAAGGCTACAACAGCTTATGGGCAAGCTATGTCCTTGGCTGTAGGTGAAGAGTAGCCAACCTCACCCTCTCAACCATTGAGAGGTGATGAGGTTCAAACTCAATGCATCCTAAATAAGAATTATAAGTAATGCTTCACAAATCTCTAGAATGAATGCTATGCAAGTTTCTCAATTGGCTATAGACCTAGGGTACACAGGTCACTATATCAAGAAACACATTGGAAACTTACTACAAAATGTGTATTTTCCAAGAAGGTATAGATGTCAAAGTGTTTTTTGATTTTATCTCAAGTCACTATAACTACTGTTGCATCTAGCTGGAATTGTCTTTTATGATGTCAAGAGATATACATTCAAATCATGCTTGAGTAGGTACATACCACAACGAGATCCATTTGAACCACCAAATCTACCTATCCCTATCAACAAAGTGTTCTGGATCAAAAATGTGGCTTTCGTCGAGGTGCATGAGTCAGCCATTATAGGTGCTAGATAGGGCTTGTTTGTGCATGACTCCATCAAGAGAGGGACTACTATCTCCATTATGGAGGTGACAAGTACTCCTACAGAGACTAGAAAGAATTATGTAGAGTTCATCCAAGGCTAAAGAATTACTCCATCCAAGAGGACCCTAGTGTCTCTATGACAGATATGGTGCATATTATTGGTGATGTTTAATATCACAATGTGGTAGGGTTTACCAACAACAATAGAAATAACAATGCACAACCAAACACTTGTTATGTATTTTTCCTTGATGTTCCACCTAACCCCATGATGAATATAAATATTGCATAATATGGTCACATCTGTATAGAATCCATAGGTGATATTGTGACATAGAATTTGGGGGCTTATTTCTAGTCACTTCTTAGAGTCAAAAGAACAAGAGGGAAAGGAAAATAGACGAATCAAAGCAAGATAAAGATATAAACATCAAAGGTGAGATCATAGCTCAACATGGGAAAGAGGAAAGGTTGAGGGGAAGCATTGATTTCTGCCAAGCGTTCGACACCGAATGTAAGAGCAAGCCTCTGTTCGAAGAAAATTTTCATACTAAAAACTACATGGATGGAAGTGAAGGGGCTGAATTGGTAGGGCTCATTCTGACGTATGGGGTTGTTGGGTCGCATCATTTTGATAAAGGTCAACACAAGAGAACCCACAATTATTGGAAATACAAATACAGCTATGATAGTATGGAAATAGCTCTTCCTTTGACCCTCAAAACCCAAAACAAAGAACACATGCTTGTGGGGTTTGAAAAAACAAGAATATTGACATATAGTTCACGAAAAATGGAACAAGAGATGAGAAGTTAGGACCATTTTAGTAATAGACTCCAAAACTGTCCCAAATCCAAGTCTACCATATTTTGAACACTGTAACATTTTCTCAGTAGATCAAAACATGGAAGTAAAAAGACCGTATTAGATAATTCGAGAAAAACCCAATTCCCAGAATGGCAGTTTTGGAAGAAATTGTAGCTCCCCTCAATGAAAAAATAGGAGAAATATGTGAAAATAGACTAGATAGCCATTCATGAAGTGTGAAATATCAACTACATTCTCAAATAATAAATAAAATATTAGTGTCTAAACTACGTTATCATTAAAAAAAAAATAAACTTTGAAACCCATTTGAGTTAGATTCATCTCATGAGCCATAGTGATGTTCAAAAACACTTTCATAATAGCGAGTCTCTGGAATTTCCATTGATATTGAGACTCGCTTTTGTTGTGAGCATTCTCATTTGAAAATCTCCAAAACACCATTTAAAAAATGTAGAGTGTAATTAATAACCATTAGTATTGCAATGAAAATGCACAGGCTCTTTAACTTAATAAGATATGTAGTTGATGGAAAATCAAGATATTATGTAGTTGAGGAGAATGAATGCAAGATATGTAGTTGATGGAAAATCAATGGGCAATGACAAGCATTTGATGTAATTTAGGTGGTAATGACAATCATTTATTGTGCACTTTCAATGTTTGGACCGACTAGCATTATTGTAAAACGATAACTTTACATGTCATGTTGATTACTCATTGCAAAGTAAAAAAGTACACTTTAGGATGAAAACATAACAACTTGTTGATACACCATTGAAATCCCTGAAATACATCATGATTCCAAAGAAACTCTCAACCACTAGCAGAGAATGGCAGTAGGATAATGGCAAAAGTGCCAATGCACATGTGAGTTTAGGATTCCTTGTGCATGTTTTCAGGTCATGGTATGAGATTGGCACCACTACCATTCTCCACTGGTGGCATTCTCCACAGAGATTGGCACAATTCCATATGATCTCTGCACATGGGAGTTTAGGCTTCTCAATGACATTTCTTAGGGCCTAATAAGAGATTGGCACCACTGCCATTCTTCACTTGTACAAATGTTTACCCTACTATTTTAGGAGGGGTATTCCAGTGATCATAGGAGAGTGGTGTCCGATTCCAATCCACATGTGAGTTTTATGATCTCAGAGATTGACACAATTCCATATGATCTCTACACAGTGGAGACAGTGATCACTACATAAAAGAATACACATGTGAGTTTAGGATTCCTTGTGCACCACTGCCATTCTCCACTGGTGGCATTCTATAATGGCAAAACTGCCAATCCACATGTGAGTTTATGATTCCTTATGCATGTTTTCAGGTCATGGTATGAGATTGGCACCACTACCATTCTCCACTGTTGGCATTCTCCACAGAGATTAACACAATTCCATATGATCTCTACACAGCGGAGACAGTGACCACTACATAGAAGAATGCACATGTGAGTTTAGGCTTCTCAATGCCATTTCTTAGGGCCTAATAAGAGATTGGCACCACTACCATTCTCTGGTACAAATGTTTACCCTACTATTCTAGGAGGGGTATTCCAATGATCATAGGAGAGTGGTGTCCGATTCCAATCCACATGTGAGTCTGATGATCTCAGTATCATTATGTAGGTGCCACCATGAGTTTGGCATCATTGCCATTCTCCACTAGTGGTTGTCTAGACAAACTAAACCTATAGATTGACATTCCAAGGCCTAATAAGAGATTGACACAATTCCATATGATCTCTACACACAGCGGAGACAGTGATCACTACATAGAAGAATGAGCAGGTGAGTTTAGGCTTCTCAATGCCATTTCTTAGGGCCTAATAAGAGATTGGCACCACTGCCATTCTCCACTTGTTCAAATGTTCACCCTATTATTCTAAGAGGGGTATTCCAATGATCATAGGAGAGTGGTGTCCGATTCCAATCCACATGTGAGTTTGATGAACTCAGAGATTGACACAATTCCATATGATCTCTACACAGCAGAGACAGTGATCTCTACATAGAAGAATGCACATGTGAGTTTAGGATTCCTTGTGCATGTTTGCAGGTCATGTTATGAGATTGGGACCACTACCATTCTCCACTGGTGGCATTCTCCATAGAGATTGACACAATTCCATATGATCTCTACACAGCGGAGACAGTGATCACTACATAGAAGAATGAGCATGTGAGTTTAGGCTTCTCAATGCCATTTCCATTCCCAATTTGGGAAAAACCCAATTCCCAGAATGGCAGTTTTGGAAGAAATTGTAGCTCCCCTCAATGAAAAACAGGAGAAATATGTGAAAATAGATTAGATAGCCATTCATGAAGTGTGAAATATCAACTATATTCTCAAATAATAAATAGAATATCAATGTCTAAACTACGTTATCATTAACAAAATAATAAACTTTGAAACCCATTTGAGTTAGATTCATCTCATGAGCCATAGTGATGTTCAAAAACACCTTCATAATAGCAAGTCTCTGGAATTTCCATTGATATTGAGACTCGCTTTTGTTGTGAGCATTCTCATTTGAAAATCTCCAAAACACCGTTTAAAAAATAAAGAGTGTAATTAATAACCATGAGTATTGCAATGAAAATGCACAGGCTCTTTAACTTAGTAAGATATGTAGTTGATGGAAAATCAAGATATGTAGTTGAGGAGAATGTATACAAGATATGTAGTTGATGGAAAATCAATGGGCAATGACAAGCATTTGATGTAATTTAGGTGGCAATGACAATCATTTATTGTGCACTTTCAATGTTTAGACTGACTAGCATTATTGTAAAACGATAACTTTACATGTCATGTTGATTACTCATTGCAAAGTGAAAAAGTACACTTTAGGATGAAAACATAACAACTTGTTGATATACCATTGAAATCCCTGAAATAAATCATGATTCCAAAGAAACTCTCAATTTCTAGCCCCAAAGAGAATGGCATCGGAAAGAATGGCACGAGAGATACTCCTTCAAAATACATTATGAATGTAGTTATGAACATGTTCGCATATTATTCACACACAACTATTACGCACCAATTTACATAGTTGGCAAGAAAGTAGTAATTCCCATAAGTAATGATTGTATAAAGAAATACAATGTTGTTATTTATAAAACTCATAGTCTGCAAATAGCTCCTCTCCTGCTTGTATATCATCTATGGATTCAATACAAATGTGACCATATTCTGCAATATCTATGTTCATCATGGGGTCATACCAAGGTGGAACATTAGGGGAAAATACATAACAAACATTTGGCTTTACATTGGTATTTCTATTGCTGTTAATAAATCTTGCCACATTGCCATATTGAACATCACCAACAATATGCACCATATCCTTCATAGGGATAGTAGGGTCCTCTTGGATAGAGTACTTCTTTAGCCTTGGATGAACTCCACATAATTCCTTCTAGTCTCTGTAGGAGTACTTGTCACCTCCATAATGGAGAATAGTAGTCCCTCTCTTGATGGAGCCATGCACAAACAAGCCCAAGCCAGCACCTATAATGGTTGACTCATGCACCTCGAAAGCCACACTTTTTATCCAGAACACTTCGTTGATAGGGACAGGTAACTTCTGTGGTCCAAATGGATCTCGTTCTGGTATATACCTACTCAAGCTTGATTTGAACGTATATCTATCTACATCACAAAAGAAAAATTCAATTAGCTACAACAACAGTTATATATATTGAGATAAAATCAAAAAACACTTTGACATATGTACCTTCATGAAAAATACGCATTCTGTAGTCGGTTCATGTAGCCCTTAGCAATGTATTTCTTGATATAGCGACCTTTGTACCCTAGGTCTATAGCCTATTGAGAAACTTGCATAGCATTCATGCTAGAGAGTTGCGGAGCATTCCTTAAAAGTCTTATTTGGGATGCATTGAGTTTAGGCACCTGGCCATCACCACCATGGGTTGCCCTACCACTTATATCCCTCTCTCTTAGTTGATCTGCAAGAGGAAGATTTCTTGTTCTATATTCCATTCTTGACCATGCATGATTTTCCTCCCTCCATTCATCAATTACTTTCTGGACAAGGTTGAAATCCTTATGCCCCTCCATAATAGGTAATTGTCCATACCGATTTGTCTCAATCATGCTGCGCACATCTTTAGTCTCATCGAGTTGTAGTAAGTACGGCATCAACTCTCTCACTAGAATATTATCATCCTTGTCTTGTACATCAAACGTTGAAGGAAATATGCAATTTGATGGAGGGCTAATGCAAGCCTTGTATGGGGAGTCATCAACAAGGATTGTCCTTCTAGCATCACATCCAAATGCCTTTGAGATTTTTGCTAAGGGTTTGAACATTGCCTCAACACCAACCTTGTCAGGCCTATTTATCCTTGTCTTACTGTAAGTGTAGCATCCTTGCTGAGACCATATAACAAAGAAAGGGAGGCTCTCATTTGCATAATTTTGCAGCTTTCCTACCATATCAAGTACGTTATACTCCATCGCAGTTGACCAGATACCTACATTAAATCTTTCTAGCAAGATTTTAAGAAATTCTATGCACCCAGGACGAACAACCATATAACTATTTTTGCCATGCATAATAGACGGATGTATTGGAGACTTGAATAGGCAACAACTTAATAACAGGCCATTCAAGTCTAATATGATTGTTAATCGTGGCATATCCAAAGAAATTGTATGTGGATATAGATCATCCAAATTCTGCTTGAAGTTGCTGGCTTCTGACTCATCCAAATTGTTAGGTGCTATGATTTCATACATGTTTGCATCAACAATAAGATTATCTAGTTTTGTCCCCAATGTTGAGATGGTACGTTCATCCATGTTCTCTTCTAAAAGTATAGGATTCGTGATATTCCGTGCAATTTTCTCCATTTTTGGGGTTACGTTTTCTTCTATACCTCCTGTATCCATCACGTAATTGATAGTCCCCATTTTGGGTGGTATGTTGTCCTCTACATTTGATGTCTCCACATCCTTCCATGCATCATTGGTCCCTGTGGAAGTTGAGGAATATAGAAATATTTTGATTCTTTAGAGTGTATTCAACAATGTCGAAGCACAAAAGCATATGAAACTAATAAATAACAATAAAGTATGAACATTATCCATCGTCGTTCACTGATTCCATTGTATTTTTGGGGAATGGCAAAAGTGCCAATCTCTCTAAAGGTCAATTGAGAATGCAAATAGTGCAACCTTTCTCTCTGAACTCATAGAGAGAATGGCAATAGTGCCATTCTTCTCTTGGGGTGGTGCTAGTGCCATTTTACATATAAGGTTATGGAGAATGCCACTAGTGCCTTTCTCTATACCCTCATTGGGAGGAGAGAATACTACTAGTGCCTCCCCCCATGTCCCAAAAGAAATGTACAATGCATGATCTAAAAGCATAGATACTGTATAACTTTGGTCCAATAGATTTGTAGAAAGCACCCAAATCAAAACTTTGGTAGCATAGTTAATACTATACAATTTTTAATCTCTATAATGCTTTCAACTAACATAGATTCAAGAAAGGAACATAACAGTATTACCATTTCTACATAACCACAAAGAGAGAATGGCACTAGTGCCATTCTCCATATGAGGTCACATAAAATGTTAATAGTACCTCTTACGTATAACCCGACATAGGGAGAATGACACTAGTACCATTCCCCATGTCATTATGTCACACAATTTTATCATAGCTACTAATGTTTAATATTTTTAATATACTGAGAGTATGTGCAATCGAGAAAATCCATAAAAGTCATATTATTTTGAAACTGAATACACAAGTCATAAATGAGTAGCTAAAGACCTTGCTCCAAATCTTCCAATGTAATCTTTGGGATAGCTTCAAGATCTGCTTCAGTTAAAGGTCGCAAGTCTTCAATGTGATGCTCACCCTCTTTAATTCCTTCATCGATAGGTGAATCAGCTCTATGTGTCTCAAGAGGCCTCTCAATGCTAGACCAAATCTTAATATGGGGATTATTTGATGCATGTGCCACACACATAGCCTCGACCTCTACCGTCTGTTGGGATGTCTTCACTAGTGAGATCACTTTTCTTTTGCTTGACAATGCTTGTAATGCCACACATCCATTAGTAAAGACGTCAACAACAACTTCATGTTCCCTATGAAATGTATAATAGAAAATCATAACTGTAGTAGGAAATATTACAACCACAATGCAACTTCTATTAACAAAATAACCAAGGCAAAGCAACTTATATATGCATTATGAAAAACTACACCAACACAATAAGCAAATATACACAATATCAAAGTTAAGACGGTTATAATAATATGATGTTAGAAGAGTGCCATTCTCCAACATAATATGATGTTAGAAGAGTGTCACAAATGCCATTGAACACATGGATTGTGTGTTTGTTCAAAATGGCACAAGTGCCATCCTCCATGAGAGTTTGAGCATTATGCCACTAGTGCCATCCTCCATGATGTTAAGGAGAATGGCAGAAGTTCGATTCATCACATGGCACCACTACCATTCTCCATTGGTGGCATTCTACACAGAGATTGACACAATTCCATATGATCTCTACATAGCGGAGACAGTGATCACTACATAGAAGAATGCACATTTGAGTTTAGGATTCCTTATGCATGTTTTCAGGTCATGGTATGAGATTGGCACCACTGCCATTCTCCTCCACAGAGATTGACACAAATCCATATGATCTCTGCACATGTCAGTTTAGGCTTCCAGGGCCTAATAAGAGATTGACACAATTCCATATGATCTCTACACAGCGGAGACAGTGATCACTACATAGAAGAATGCACATGTGACTTTAGGATTCCTTGTGCATGTTTTTAGGTCATGGTATGAGATTGGCACCACTGCCATTCTCCACTGGTGGCATTCTCCATAGAAATTGACACAAATCCATATGATCTCTGCACATGTGAGTTTAGGCTTCTCAATGCCATTTCTTAGGGCCTAATAAGAGATTGGAACCACTGCCATTTTCCACTTGTACAGATGTTTACCCTACTATTCTAGGAGGGGTATTCCAGTGATCATAGTAGAGTGGTGTCCTATTCCATTCCACATGTGAGTTTGATGATCTCAGTGTCATTATGTAGTTGCCAGCATGAGATTGGCATCACTGCCATTCTCCGCTAGTGGTAATCTAGACAAACTGAACCTATAGATTGACATTCCACTAATCTTATTGGTTGCAGTAGGATAATGGCAAAAGTGCCAATGCACATGTGAGTTTAGGATTCCTTGTGCATGTTTTCAGGTCATGGTATGAGATTGGCACCACTGCCATTCTCCACAGAGATTGACACAATTCCATATGATCTCTACACAGCGGAGACAGTGATCACTACATAGAAAAATGCACATTACCACTAGCGGTGAATTTCAGTAGGATAATGGCAAAAGTGCCAATGCACATGTGAGTTTAGGATTCCTTGTGCATGTTTTCAGGTCATCACTACATAGAAGATTGTACATGTGAGTTTAGGCTTTCCCAATGCCATTTCTTAGGGCCTAATAAGAGATTGGCACCACTGCCATTCTCCACTTGTACAAATGTTTACTCTACTATCCCAGAAGGGGTATTCCAATGATCATAGGAGAGTGGTGTCTGATTCCATTCTAAGTTTACCACAGTGACATTTTCTAGCAAATAATAATTCAAGCAAAATAATAGCACATGTGAGTTTAGGCTTCTCAATGCCATTTCTTAGAGCCTAATACGAGACTAGCACCGCTGCCATTCTCCACTTGTACAGATGTTTACCCTACTATTCTAGGAGGGGTATTCCAGTGATCATAGTAGAGTGGTGTCCTATTCCATTCCACATGTGAGTTTGATGATCTCAGTGTCATTATGTAGTTGCCAGCATGAGATTGGCATCACTGCCATTCTTGGCTAGTGGTAATCTAGACAAACTGAACGTATAGATTGACATTCCACTAAGTGAGTTTAGAATTCCTTGTGCCATTTTTAAGGTCTTGATATGAGATTGGCACCACTGCCATTCTCAACTGGTGGCATTCTCCACAGAGATTGACACAATTCCATATGATATCTACATAGCGGAGACAGTGATCACTACATAGAAGAATGCACATGTGAGTTTGATGGTCTCAGTGTCATTATGTATTTGCCAGCATGAGATTGGCATCACTGTCATTCTCCAGTAGTGGTAATCTAGACAAACTAAACCTGTAGATTGACATCCCACTATATTTATTGGCTGTAGTAGGATAATGGCAAAAGTTTCAATGCACATGTGAGTTTGATGATCTCATTGTCATTATATAGTTGCCAGCATGAGATTAGCATCACTGCCATTCTCCGCTAGTGGTAATCTAGACAAACTGAACCTATAGATTGACATTCCAAAAATTTTATTGGATGTAGTAGTATAATGGCAAAAGTGCCAATGCACATGTGAGTTTAGGATTCCTTGTGCCATTTTTAAGGTCTTGATATGAGATTGGCACCACTGCCATTCTCAACTGATGGCATTATCCATAGAGATTGACACAATTCCATATGATATCTACATAGAGATTGGCATTCCATATGGCTAGATAAACTAAACTTGTAGATTGACATTCCACAAATTTTATTGGCTGTAGTAGTATAATGGCAAAAGTGTCAATCCACATGTGAGTTTAGGATTCCTTGTGCCATTTTTAAGGTCTTGATATGAGATTGGCACCACTGCCATTCTACTCTAGTGGCATTCTCCACAGAGATTGACACCTAGTGGTAATGCACATGTGAGTTTCGGATTCCTTGTGCCATTTTTAAGGTCTTGATATGAGATTGGCACCACTGCCATTCTCAACTGGTGGCATTCTCCACAGAGATTGACACAATTCCATATGATATCTACACAGCGGAGAAAGTGATCACTACATATAAGAATGCACATGTGAGTTTGATGGTCTCAGTGTCATTATGTATTTGCCAACATGAGATTGGCATCACTGTCATTCTCCAGTAGTGGTAATCTAGACAAACTGAACCTATAGATTGACATTCCACTATATTTATTGGCTATAGTAGGATAATGGCAAAAGTTTCAATGCACATGTGAGTTTGATGATCTCATTGTCATTATATAGTTGCGAGCATGAGATTGGCATCACTGCCATTCTCCACTAGTGGTAATCTAGACAAACTGAACGTATAGATTGACATTCCACAAATTTTATTGGCTATAGTAGTATAATGGCAAAAGTGCCAATGCACATGTGAGTTTAGGATTCCTTGTGCCATTTTTAAGGTCTTTATATGAGATTGGCACCACTGCCATTCTCAAGGGGATGAGCATTTTATGAGCAAAATCTTCCGAGCGTCCGAGCGAAGGAAAAAAAAAGCTTCCAACTATGCATAAATATGGCAAAAATCGATCAGAAGAAAACATAGTTTCACTTAGAAATATGCAAAGTATTATAGAAATGCCTATTTTATACAAAAATCTTTAGGTGAATCTGTAGGAATGGTGAGAGCATAATGGGATGGCTTTTGAAGAAACCCACTTGTAGAGTAGACTTCTCTATGAAAATTCCCTTATGATCCTTCTTACAACTTTTACTTAATAGGAGGTGACATTGAAAACCCTCTCTCAACCTATCTTCATGAAAGAGTTTCTTCAAAGAAAACTCATTGAAGCAAGCCATCCAGGTAGTTTCGCCAGCGAAACCCCTTTGAAGCAAGTCTCCCAAGGTAGTTTCGCTAGCGAAACTACCTTAGACAGCACTTTTAAAAGTGACATAACTTTCATATCCAATGTCCAAATATAGTCATTCAACCACTCAAATTGATCGGAACACCCCATTTGAGCACATCTATGGAGTTATATTTTGGAAAATATTTCATATATAGTATTAAATATTACATGTATTTTATGAGAGTGATATATAAGCCTAAGTTAATACTTATTTATAGTAATTTAAACTTCTTTAGAAACATGTCCATAAATATGCTATAAAAACACTAAAAAGATATTGCCATATGATATAAATGTGTTAATAAGTAATTATATATGCATAGTATTATTACATTAAGAGTGATTATGAGGAATGTTTCTTAAAGGAATCAACACTTTTTTAAGGTAATAACAGGGGTACAAAGGGATGTCTCTAAATAAGAAAATTATGTTGTGTAAAAATGAATGAGTGATTAGTCTGTATATTTTTATGATGAAGGGATCTAGTTCTAGTGAAAATAAAAGTGTAAAAACCATGTTTCCTAAAGAAAAACATTTTTAAAAATCTCTTAAAAAACACGCTCGGATAAACCTGCTCATAGGTTTTTGCTCGTAAAATTGACGCACCCCCATTCTCAACTGGTGGCATTCTCTAGAGAGATTGACACAATTCCATATGATATCTACACAGCGGAGACAGTGATCACTACATAGAAGAATGCACATGTGAGTTTCATGGTCTCAATGTCATTATGTATTTGCCAGCATGAGATTGGCATCACTGTGATTCTCTAGTAGTAGTAATCTAGACAAACCAAACCTGTAGATTGACATTCCACTATATTTATTGGCTGTAGTAGGATAATGGCAAAAGTTTCAATGCACATGTGAGTTTGATGATCTCATTGTCATTATATACTTGCCAGCATGAGATTGGCATCACTGCCATTCTCGGCTAGTGGTAGTGCCAATGCACATGTGAGTTTAGGATTCCTTGTGCATGTTTTTAGGTCATGGTATGAGATTGGCACCATTGCCATTCTTCACTGGTGGCATTCTCCACAAAGATTGACACAAATCCATATGATCTCTACACAGCGGAGACAGTGATCACTACATAGAAGAATGCACATGTGAGTTTAGGCTTCTCAATGCCATTTATTAGGGCCTAATAAGAGATTGGCACCACTGCCATTCTCCACTTGTACAGATATTTACCCTACTTTTCTACGAGGGGTATTCCAGTGATCATAGGAGAGTGGTGTCCTATTCCATTCTACATGTGAGTTTCATGATCTCAGAGATTGACACAATCTCCTTTATATGTTTTCAGGTCATGGTATGAGATTGGCACCACTGCCATTCTCCACTGGTGGCATTCTTCACAGAGATTGACACAATTCCATATGATCTCTGCACATGTGAGTTTAGGCTTCTCAATGCCATTTCTTAGGGCCTAATAGGAGATTGGCACCACTGCCATTCTCCACTTGTACAAATGTTTACCCTACTATTCTAGGGGGTATTCCAGTGATCATAGGAGAGTGGTGTCCTATTCCATTCCACAGGTGAGTTTGATGATCTCAGTGTCATTATGTAGTTGCAAGCATGAGATTGGCACCACTGCCATTCTCCGCTAAAGGTAATCTAGACAAACTGAACCTATAGATTGACATTCCACTAATTTTATTGGATGCAGTAGGATAATGGCAAAAGTGCCAATGCACATGTGAGTTTAGGATTCCTTGTGCATGTTTTCAGTTCATGGTATGAGATTGGCATCACTGCCATTCTCCACAGAGATTAACACAATTCCATATGATCTAAACAGTGGAGACAGTGATCACTACATAGAAGAATGCAAATGTGAGTTTATGATTCTCAATGCCATTTCTTAGGGCAAGCATGAGATTGGCATCACTGCCATTCTCCGCTAGTGGTAATCTAGACAAACTGAACCTATAGATTGACATTCCACTAATTTTATTGGCTGTAGTAGGATAATGGCAAAAGTGCCAATGCACATGTGAGTTTAGGATTCCTTGTGCATGTTTTCAGGTCATGGTATGAGATTGGCACCACTGCCATTCTCCACTAGTGGCATTCTCCGTATTATCTCTACACAGGGGAGATAGTGATCAGTACATAGAAGAATGCACATTACCACTAGCAGAGAATGGTAGTAGGATAATGGCAAAAGTGCCAATGCACATGTGAGTTTAGGATTCCTTGTGCATGTTTTCAGGTCATGGTATGCGATTGGCACCACTGCCATTCTCCATAGAGATTGACACAATCCCATATGATCTCTACACAGCAGAGATGGTGACCACTACATAGAAGAATGCACATATAGTGGTAATCTAGACAAACTAAACCTATAGATTGACATTCCACTAATTTTATTGGTTGCACATGTGAGTTTAGGCTTCACAGTGCCATTTTCTAGGCCTAATAAGAGATTGGCACCACTACATAGAAGAATGCACATGTGAGTTTAGGCTTCTCAATGCCATTTATTAGGGCCTAATAAGAGATTGGCACCACTGCCATTCTCCACTTGTACAAATGTTTACCCTACTATTCTAGGGGGGGTATTCCATTGATCATAGGAGAGTGTTGTCCGATTCCAATCCACATGTGAGTTTGATGACCTCAGAGATTGACACAGTTCCATATGATCTCTACACAGCGAAGACAGTGATCACTACATAGAAGAATGCACATGTGAGTTTAGGATTCCTTGTGCACCATTGCCGTTCTCCACTGGTGGCATTCTATAATGGCAAAAGTGCCAATCCACATGTGAGTTTAGGATTCCTTGTGCATGTTTTCAGGTCATGGTATGAGATTGGCACCACTGCCATTCTCCACTGGTGGCATTCCCCACAGAGATTGACACAAATCCATATGATCTCTACACAGCGGAGACAGTGATCACTAGATAGAAGAATGCACATGTGAGTTTAGGCTTCTCAATGCCATTTATTAGGGCCTAATAAGAGATTGGCACCACTGCCATTCTCCACTTGTACAAATGTTTACCCTACTATTCTTGGAGGGGTATTCCAGTGATCATAGGAGAGTGGTGTCTGATTCCAATCCAAATGTGAGTTTAGGATTCAATATGACAGTGATCACTGCATAGAAGAATGCACAGTAGGATAATGGCAAAAGTGCATGTTTTTAGGTCATGGTATGAGATTGGCACCAGCGCCATTCTCCACTGGTGGCATTCTCCACAGATATTGACACAAATCCATATGATCTCTGCACATTTGAGTTTAGGCTTCTCAATGCCATTCTTAGGGCCTAATAAGAGATTGGCACCACTGCCATTCTCCACTTATACAGATGTTTACCCTACTATTCTAGGAGGGGTATTCCAGTGATCATAGTAGAGTGGTGTCCTATTCCATTCCACATGTGAGTTTGATGATCTCAGTGTCATTATGTAGTTGCCAGCATGAGATTGGCATCACTGCCATTCTCCGCTAGTGGTAATCTAGACAAACTAAACATTGACATTCCACAAATTTTATTCGCTGCAGTAGGATAATCGCAAAAGTGCCAATGCACATGTGAGTTTAGGATTCCTTGTGCATCTTTTCAGGTCATGGTATGAGATTGGCACCACTGCCATTCTCCACTGGTGGCATTCTTCACAGAGATTGACACAATTCCATATGATCTCTACACAGCGGAGACAGTGATCACTACATAGAAAAATGCACATTACCACTAGCGGGGAATGTCAGTAGGATAATGGCAAAAGTGCCAATGCACATGTGAGTTTAGGATTCCTTGTGCATGTTTTCAGGTCATCACTACATAGAAGATTGCACATGTGAGTTTACGCTTTCCCGATGCCATTTCTTAGGGCCTAATAAGAGATTGGCACCATTGCCATTCTCCACTTGTACAATTGTTTACCCTACTATCCTAGGAGGGGTATTCCAGTGATCATAGGAGAGTGGTGTCTGATTCCATTCTAAGTTTACCACAGTGCCATTTTCTAGCAAATAATCATTCAAGCAAAATAATTGCACATGTGAGTTAGGCTTCTCAATGCCATTTCTTAGGGCCTAATAAGAGATTGGCACCACTGCCATTCTCCACTTGTACAGATGTTTACCCTACTATTCTAGGAGGGGTATTCCAGTGATCATAGTAGAGTGGTGTCCTATTCCATTCCACATGTGAGTTTGATGATCTCAGTGTCATTATGTAGTTGCCAGCATGAGATTGGCATCACTACCATTCTCCGCTAATGGCAATCTAGACAAACTGAACCAATAGATTGACATTCCACTAATTTTATTAGCTGCAGTAGGATAATGGCAAAAGTGCCAATGCACATGTGAGTTTAGGATTCCTTGTCCATGATTTCACATCATGGTATGAGATTGGCACCACTGCCATTCTCCACAGAGACTGACACAATTCCATATGATCTCTACACAGCGGAGACAGTGATCTCTACACAATTCCATATGATCTCTACACAGCGGAGATAGTGATCACTACATAGAAGAATGCACATTACCACTAGCGGGGAATGTTAGTAGGATAATGGCAAAAGTGCCAATGCACATGTGAGTTTAGGATTCCTTGTGCATGTTTTCAGGTCATCACTACATAGAAGATTGCACATGTGAGTTTAGGCTTTCCCAATGCCATTTCTTATGGCCTAATAAGAGATTGGCACCACTGCCATTCTCCACTTGTACAAATGTTTACCCTACTATCCTAGGATGGGTATTCCAGTGATCATAGGAGAGTGGTGTCTGATTCCATATAAGTTTACCACAGTGCCATTTTCTAAGTTTACCCTACTATTCTAAGTTTAGGCTTCACAGTGCCATTTTCTAGGGCCTAATAAGAGATTGGCACCACTGCCATTCTCCGCATGTACAAATGTTTACCCTAATATTCTAGGAGGGGTATTCCAAGGATCATAGGATAATGGTGCCCGATTCCAATCCACATGTGAGTTTGAGGATCTCAGTATCATTATGTAGTTGCCTGCATGAGATTGGCATCACTTCAATTCTCCACTGGTGGCAGGCTAGATAAACTAAACTTGTAGATTGACATTCCACAAATTTTATTGGCTATAGTAGTATAATGGCAAAAGTGCCAATGCACATGTGAGTTTAGGATTCCTTGTGCCATTTTTAAGGTCTTGATATGAGATTGGCACCACTGCCATTCTCAACTGGTGGCATTCTCCATAGAGATTGACACAATTCCATATGATATCTACACAGCGGAGACAATGATCACTACATAGAAGAATGCACATGTGAGTTTGATGGTCTCAATGTCATTATGTATTTGCCAGCATGAGATTGGCATCACTGTCATTCTCCAATAGTGGTAATCTAGACAAACTGGACCTATAGATTGACATTCCACTATATTTATTGGCTGTAGTAGGATAATGGCAAAAGTTTCAATGCACATGTGAGTTTGATGATCTCATTGTCATTATATAGTTGCCAGCATGAGATTGGCATCACTGCCATTCTCCGCTAGTGGTAATCTAGAAAAACTGAACCTATAGATTGACATTCCACAAATTTTATTGGCTGTAGTAGTATAATGGCAAAAGTGCCAATGCACATGTGAGTTTAGGATTCCTTGTGCCATTTTTAAGGTCTTGATATGAGATTGGCACCACTGCCATTCTCAACTGGTGGCATTCTCCACAGAGATTGACACAATTCCATATGATATCTACACAGCGGAGACAGTGATCACTACATAGAAGAATGCACATGTGAGTTTCATGGTCTCAGTGTGATTATGTATTTGCCAGCATGAGATTGGCATCACTGTCATTCTCCAGTAGTGGTAATCTAGACAAACTAAACCTGTAGATTGACATTCCACTATATTTATTGGCTGTAGTAGGATAATGGCAAAAGTTTCAATGCACATGTGAGTTTGAGGATCTCATTGTCATTATATAGTTGCCAGCATGAGATTGGCATAACTGCCATTCTCTGCTAGTGGTAGTGCCAATGCACATGTGAGTTTAGGATTCCTTGTGCATTTTTTCAGGTCATGGTATGAGATTAGCACCACTGCCATTCTTCACTGGTGGCATTCTCCACAGAGATTGACACAAATCCATATGATCTCTACATAGCGGAGACAGTGATCACTACATAGAAGAATGCACATGTGAGTTTAGGCTTCTCAATGCCATTTATTAGGGCCTAATAAGAGATTGGCACCACTGCCATTCTCCACTTGTACAGATATTTACCCTACTTTTCTAGGAGGGGTATTCCAGTGATCATAGGAGAGTGGTGTCCTATTCCATTCTACATGTGAGTTTGATGATCCCAGAGATTGACACAATCTCCTTTATATGTTTTCAGGTCATGGTATGAGATTGGCACCACTGCCATTCTCCACTGGTGGCATTCTCCATAGAGATTGACACAATTCCATATGATCTCTGCACATGTGAGTTTAGGCTTCTCAATGCCATTTCTTAGGGCCTAATAGGAGATTGGCACCACTGCCATTCTCCACTTGTACAAATGTTTACCCTACTATTCTAGGGAGTATTCGAGTGATCATAGGAGAGTGGTGTCCTATTCCATTCCACAGGTGAGTTTGATGATCTCAGTGTCATTATGTAGTTGCAAGCATGAGATTGGCACCACGGCCTTGCATTGGGGAGAATATGGAGTTGATATGACATGATTAATTTTCAAATTGTGCACCAAAGATTCAATCAAGTCATTCCTAAAAGACCTCCCTCCATCTGTAAGGATTTCCAAAGGGCAACCAAAATGGGCACATATAAACTCCTTAAGAAATGATGCCACCATTACTGCTTTGTTGTTGACAGTAGCTTTTGATTCTACCCATCTAGTTGCATAATCAATTGCAACTAATATATAATACTTCCCTTGTGAAGAACGAGGAAGGGGGCCAACAAAATCCAAACCCCACCTCTCAAATGGACCATATGCTGGAATGGGATTCAAGGGCCCAGGATCCAATTTCTTGCATCCATATGCTTGGCATACCTCACAACTTCGGCACCACTCATGGACATATTTGTTGAGTTGGGGCTAACAATACCCTGTGTTAAGGATCTTTCGAGTAGTGCTAGCTAAAGCAAAGTGACTTGAACATTCATGACATAGCTCCACAATCCTTTTAGATTCTTCCAAGCTCACTACCCTCCTAAGAACCTTATCTTTACCTTGCTTGTATAGAACATCCCCAAGGATTTTATAAGAACGAGCCTTCCTTGTGAGCCTCTACCTTTGTTGAGGGGTCAATCCATGAGGAAAATGTCCTTCATCTAAGTAATATTGAACATCTTGGAGCTCTATCCAACCTGTATCTATCAATGCAAGAGTAGCTTCAGTGAAAGAAGCCATAGCTTTAGTAGCCATCTCATTAGCTTGATGATTATCTTTTCTTTGAATATGCACAAACTTGCAAAACTCAAAATCTTCCTTTGACTCCATTGCTCTTTTATAAAGATATGGTAGATTAGGACTGCATGCCTTATAAACACCTTTCATTTGCCTAATGACCAGTTGAGAGTCCCCTTTAACCTCTACCTCTTTCACTCCTTCCTTTAGGCAATCTTCTAATCCACAGATCAATGCATTGTACTCGACCACATTATTTGATATTGCTTCAGGAAATTGCCTACCCTTGGCCCATACCTCTTTTCCTTATGGATCAAATAAAATTATCCCCCCAGCCCCACATTTCCTAGAAGGGCTAAAGGCTCCATCAAAATGCAGCTTAAAAGCTATTGGCAGGGTCTCCAACTCTTCATCGTACCAAAGAGAAATATATTCCACATTGGGCAAGGTTGACCAATCAAGATGCTAAGGATCAACATACTTTGGTAAAAGTGAAAGAGAACTCTTGAAGCTCACAAATCCACTTAGCAAACTTTCCAACAAGATTGGGTTTGTGAACCAGAAATTGTAAAGCAGGTTGAGATGTAAGGAAGAAAAAAAGGGCGAGGCAGCAAGTATGACCTAAACTTCTTCACTGCAAAGACCAAAGATAAACCTTCTTTCTCCATTTCATTGTACCTCTCCTCAACCTCTGTGAGTTGCCGACTTGCATAATACAGTGGTTGCATGCATCCTTTCTCACCCTTCTGAAGTAGTATAGCTCCCACTAAATGAATTGACAACTTGGATTCACATAGAAATCATCCTCCCACCTAGGAGGCTACATAATTGGCCTTTGGCTCATGCATTCCCTAAGCAAACAAAATGCCTTAAATTGCTCTAGTCCCCATTGGAAAGATACATTTTTCTTTATCAATAAATTTATAGGATACATCTTTTCAAAAAACATATCAAAACAAAGCACTGGTAATACTTTGTTTTACCCAAAATGCCCCTCACCTCTCTGACATTACTAGGTGGTGGAAGGGCCATGATTGCTTGTACATTCTCAAGATCCATTTCTATACCTTCCTTCGAGATAACATGTCCTAACAAAGCCACCTTCTTCCTGGTCAAAAGACATTTTGTAGGATTAAGGCAACCTTTTGCATCATCAATACTTTTCAATGCAATCCTCAACTTTTCCAAGTGATCCACACAGCTTGAATAAATGCAAAAATCATCCAAAAACACTCTTATGAACTTTCCCAAGTAGGGTGCAAATACTTGGCTCATGAAACGTTGGAAAGTTACTGGTGCAATAGTTAAACCAAATGGCATCATCCTATATGCATACACACCCCATGGTGTAACAAATGAAGTCTTCCTTTGATCTTCCTCACAAATCGGAATTTGGAAGTATCCAGAGTACCCATCACATACTGAATATATTTCATGGCCTGCAACTTGATCCAATATCTCATCCAGAAACGGTAGAGAAAAATAATCCCTCTTTGTGCATGCATTCAGAGGGCGAAAGTCCACACAAATACGCCATCTCTTTCCTTTCTTAGGAGTAACCACCACTGGAGAAACCCACTCCGAATTCTCAACTGGAAAAATAAATCCAGCTTGGCAGAAGTTAGTTACCTCCTTCTTGAGCACTTCTGCTTGTACCACTCCCAACTGTCTAAGCCGTTGCACCATTGGCTTGCTTTGAGGCTTCAAGTCAATTTTGTGCTACACTAAGGTAACTTGGCACACCTGTGAGAAACTATTTGCAAACAGATTAGGAAACCCATCAAGCATTTCTAGGTATTCATCTCTTTCAGTACCTATTATAGTCTCATCAAGAAGAATCTCATTTTGTTGGGGCAAAGACTAGTGTGATCCACCACTTCCTCATACATGGTTGAAGATGATTCTCCTTTTGAAGCTCCATTTCCTTGATTGTCCCCCCAATCAACACCAACGCAAAGACCAAACACCACTCCTTACACCTCTCCTTCTGAGATGGACTCCTCGAAGGTGCCACTTGTCTCGTGATCGGATGACTCAGACTCTAAGCTCTCAGAAGTCAAAGTTTCCTCCTTTACCACCTTCTTGTGGTGACTCTTGATGTTGTAGTAGAACTTCCTATTCCCTCCTTGGAGAATAAGATCACCTATCTCCCGCTTCTATACTGTCTTCACTTGATGGAGCCAAGGCCTTCCCAAGATCAATGGGTAAGCCCTAGCATCTGGTTTTGTAGGAATAACTTGAAATGTTGTAGGTACAGAAATTCCACGCACATCCACTGCCAAATTCTTCACCACTCCTAGAGTTTTCACTCTAGTATTATTAGCCAACTTAATACGATAAGGAGAGTTAAGAGAAGATAACTTCAAATCAACATCTTTCATTGTCTTTTCACTCATGACATTTATTGATGCACCCCCATCAATGTATGCATTAGAAATAGTCTAGCCATCTATGATAACGTCAACAGTAGGTACATCATCTCCCAAATCTATGTCTACCTTTTGTGCCATAGGTGTCCCATTATTTCTTTTCTTCTTTTTCTTAGACTCCCTAGTGCTGGCCAATTTACTCCATTCCTTCCTAAGTTTTGGAGAGAGTGCCAAAAGCTGCCCGAATGTGATTTGTGCAGTCTTCTCTCTAAGGTTTGTCAATAGATCATAACTAAGAGTCCCTTGTCCAAGAGGAAAATCAGATTGTCTAATATTTTTTCGGGATGAATTTTTCTTCTTATGTTTCTGTTCTCTCTTCCTCCTCTTCCTCGTCACTCCTAGTTTTACGACTTCTTGTCTCATCAATGGCATCAAAGTTTCTTCCTCATCTTCCTCCTCTAAACATGTTCTTTCTAAGAATACTACACTCTTGTCTTCTTCTTTTTTCAATTTTGGACATTTGGGACGATAGTGTCCCTTCTCTTGACATTCATAACATGTAACATTGCTTTTATCCCTAGGCTTTATCCTTAGTTCGTGGAGCCCTAGGTGGCTTTGCATTCACTAAGTGCAACTTCAAATCAGCAAATTCCACCATCAATTGTGTAATATTATGATCCACTGAGGGAGCAGATACCTAGGATTTGAGGCTACCTCTACCCGATGTGCTGGAGTCATGACACTTGTAGATGGCTGAAATGCGGACTCAATTTGATGGGCCACCTCCTTCTTCAAAGCAATGTGAAGAGCCTCTTTGAAATTATTGGGATTTTTGCTTAGAACCTTTCCACGCAAGGTAGAATCCAAACCATAAACAAATTTGCTCATCTTGAGATGTTCCATTGCCAATGAACCTTTAGAATCTCCTGTAGAAGATGAAGAAGACTCAACCACATGCAAAGCAGCTTGTTGGTACTTGATGAATAAATCCTCATACCTCATAGCAAAGGTCGAAACTGACTCTCCTTCCTTTTGGGAAATCTTCTTCAGTTGCAATAACAAGGAATTTAGTGACTCCAATGTCCCAAATCTCTCCTTCATTGCCTCAACCAAGCTTTTCCAATCATCCTTGGTATCTTTTGGCAAGGCCTCGTACCAAGTTAAGGCCACACCCTCCAAGAAATCTGGAAGTATCTCAGCACATTCCTTCATAGATCAACTAGCCAAGCAACATGCTCAATTGAATTCCCGAAGGTAACTCCTCGGGTCTTCTCCTTCTGATCCATGGAACACTAGATTGTTGTACATCTTGCACAAAAAATGAGCACAAAGAAGAAAGTCTTTGCTTGTAAACAAGCTGAGGTTGTGAGGTTATGATAGGAAAATCCTAGGCAAAACCTACCTGATGTCTCCACCAAAAGATGTGACATAGAATTTGGGGGCTTCATTCTAGTCACTTCTTAGAGTCAAAAGAACAAGAGGGAAAGGAAAATGAATGAATCAAAGCAAGATAAATATATAAACATCAAAGGTGAGATCATATTTCAACATGGGAAAGAGGAAAGCTTGACGGGAAGCATTGATTTTTGCCAAGCGTTTGGCATCGAATGTAAGAACAAGACTTTATTGGTAGAAAATTTTCATACTAAGAACTACATGGATGAAAGTGGAGGGGCTGAATTGGTAGGGCTCATTCTAACGTATGGGGTTGTTGGGTCGCATCATTTTGATAAAGCTCAACACAAGAGAACCCACAATTATTAGAAATAAAAATACAGCTATGATAGCATGGGAATAGCTCTTCCTTTGACCCTCAAAACCCAAAACAAAGAACACATGCTTGTAGGGTTTGAAAAGACAAGAATGTTGACATATAGTTCACAACAAATGGAACAAGAAATGAGAAGTTAGGACCATTTTAGTAAAGACTCCAAAACTATCCCAAAGCCAAGTCTACCCTCTTCTACATAACATTTTCTCAGTAGACTAGAACATGAAAGTAAAGACATAAATGGATAGAGCTCAAAAAGATGAAGATTTTGATATAGGTTTCAACCAAAACGGAGTAGGAAGCAAAAAGTTATGGCCGTTTTATGACAGGGTACCAAAATAGTCCGAGTGACTTGAGCAATCAGAAAAGGTAATGATTTCTCTTACTGAAGGGTTTGCTTCCACAGTACATATTGGAATGAGGTCACCCTAAAGGGTAGAGAATCCCCTTAGAACAGATCCCAAAGCAAGCCATACATGAGCACCAATGGAGCTCCCGAGCGAAGAGGGAAAAAATATGAGAAAATGGGAAAAGAAGGGAAGATCTTGGTTCTGGAAGCCAGGAAAGATTCCCAATGGGAGAGAACTACAAAGAGGAGAGGGGCTAAGGCTCAAGGGAAAGGAGATGCATAGAAGGAGCTAGATACCAGGAAACGGCAAAAAATGAGATACTTGAGAGAGAGGGGAGGGGCTTCTTTTATAGTGCAATTCTCACCTTCCTTCACCCTGTTACATTTTCTGGCACTAGATTCTTTCACCTCTTCTTAACATAAGGGCATGGGTCACCATCAATTGTCCTTTTAGGAGTATTTTGACAAGTGTCCAATCACAAGATGCTTCTTTATCCTTTTGAGTAGAAAAATAAATAGTCCTCCCACATGGAGCCCGGCAAGAGGACCCTCCTCTTTTCCACATGTCAACATCCTCCACATTGCACATAAGAATTCTAGAAGGATTCCTTTTGACTCCACACTCCTCCACACTTTTCCACATGCCCTCCACATGCTCTCCATGTGCACTCCCTATTATTTTAGTACATTATTGAGTCCATGTAGGCTTTTGGCCCACTCTAAATATATGACTCATTTCTATTTCTCAATTACAAAGCAAATAATATATCTCCCAAACCGTTCTATCCCTATACCAACAAACCCATGGTATTTACAATGATGCACTCCACTCATAATCACATTTGCAATCATTTTCACTAATTATTATAATTAGTGTCAAACCCACATTAATGATTACATGAAATAAAGTAGTTGACATCAAAAGATTGTCAAGCCACAACAAGAGTGGCCGCAAAGAGCCATCTCTTGCCACAAACTTCTCCATCACGCTTCTTGGTTCCTTGTTTCTGTGGCTAGCTTTTGTCACCTTGCAGGCTCCACAAATCCTCCCATAGGTTTCAAAACAAAATATCATTTTTTGTTGTCACAATATACATGAAGGAGAGGAGCTATTTGTAGACTATGAGTTTTTGAATAACAACATTGTATTTCTTTATGCATTCATTACTAATACAATTTACTACTTTCTTTCAAGTTGTGTAAATTGGTGTGTAATTGTTGCGTGAATAATACGCAAAAATGTTCATAAATAAATTCATAATAGATTTTGAATAAGTGTCACTAGTGCCATTCTTTCCAATGGATTTTGGAGAGCTGGCTCTGGTGCCATTCTTCGTGATGGAGCTAGAAATTGATAGTTTCTTTGGAATCATGTTTTATTTCAAGGCTTTCAATGGTGCATCAACAAACTGTTATGTTTTCATCCAAAAGTATATTTTTTTCCTTTGCAATGAATTGTCCTTTTACAATAATGCTAGCTAGTCTAAACATTGAAGTGCATGATACATGATTGTCATTGCCACCAAATTTTACATCAAATGCTTGTCATCGCCACTTGATTTTACATGTTGTCATTTCAATATTCATGGTTACTAATTACACTCTTGCATTTTTAAGATTATATTTTGGATATTTTGAAATGATAATACTCACAACAAAGCGCGTCTCAATATCAATAGAAATTCCAAAGAGCTATTATGAAGGTATTTTTGAACACCACTATGCCTCATGAGATGAATCTCACTCAAATGGGTTTGGAAGTTTTTTATTTTGTTGACGATATGTAGTTTAGGCATTAATATTCTATTTATTATTTGAGAATGTAGTTGATATTTCATACTTCATGGCAATCTAGTCTATTTTCACATATTTCTCCCTTTTTTTCATGGAGAAAGGCTACAATTTCTTCCAAAACTTCCATTCTGGGAATTGGGATTTTTTGAATTATCTAATACAAAATTTACTTACATAAGGGTGTTTTTAAATGGATTTTGGTAAAAAATTACATATTTGTATAGAAAAAGGATACATTTTATTAATGGAAAAATGACAAATAAGGTATTTTACAAATAGGCCTTGAATGCACGTGATATAGGGGGTTTATCATAGTGACCCCCCCGAGGCTGCACCATAAACAAATGCTCATTTCTATCATCACCCTATCTATTAGAGGATGCATAATTGCCTTGCTGCAATTTTCCATTCATGATGTCATTCTACTTTTTATAGCAGTCTTTAGCCATATGATCCATTTTACCACAGTAGTAGCATTCAACGTTGCTGTTTGCATTTTGGCCTCTCTGCCATCCACCACGACCTCTTTGGCTCCCCCTGCCTCTAAGGTTACCACGTCCTCCTCCATAGGACTAGTTTTCTTGAATCTGCTGCATATTTTGATTTCTGCCACGACCTCCAGATCAGCTTGCTCTACCTCTGCCTCTACCTTTTCCAGCATTTGAGTAGAAGACAGCTTCTTTTGAAGTTCCTCCAACAAAAGATGCACCACTATTTCTCTGCTCTTCAGAAATTAGAAGAGCAACCAACTCCTCAAAATTAGGAAATTTTTCACGGACGGCAATGGATGTCCAGAATTGTGCATAATCCTTTCCTAGACCATTCAAGGTCACAGAAACTAAATCATCATCTTCCACTGGAGACCCAATGCAAGCAAGTGCATCTGCAATCTTCTTCACCTTCATGTGGTAGTCATTTATGCTCATATTTTCTCTCTGCATATTATGCAACTCCTGCTTGAGCTACATTTTCCTAGCTTGCGTATTTGTGCTATTCATTTTTGTCAAAGTATCCCACGCCTCCTTCAGCATGCTTGCATCCTGAATATGCACAATCATAGAATCTGAAATATTGATAGACAGCTAGTACATAACTTTGCTGGCCCTCTCATGCTAGCCTTTAAATGCTTGGAACTTCTATTAATTGGGAACATTAGGAATAACTGGTTCTTGTTCAACTCCAGTAATGAACTCCCAATAGCCTTTTCCCTTAAGGAAATTTCTCATTCTAAACTTCCATGTTGGGAAGTTTTTCTTGTCAAGCTTTTCAGTGACTATGTGTGAAAGAGCATCAGACGCCATTATAGAATACTACAAAAAATATTCTGTCACTGCAAAAAACACAACTCCTATCTCACAAGGGCAAATCTGCAAAACTGACGAAAGTGGTATTTGACCACACATTCACTTCCTAATGATGATTTTGCATCAACAAGCAATGAGAATGATTTTGTCACTCCCAATATCTCTGCCCACAGGCATACGATGCAATTTTTGCGGTAACTTTTCACGGACCTGCAGAACAGTGGTCGCATAGCAAAAACATAGCACTTTCTTGAGTGCCTACGAAAAACTTCTGCCACCAAAATGGGTCGTGAAATGGCCTTGAATCAAAAAAATAATGTCACCAACGGCATCGCCCTTTCCCGTAGCATATACTACCCTCTCGTCGCACTGCGAAGGGCATCCCAATCTGAGACAGTGCACTCTTGTACTTTTCGGCTATGCTACCTGCAGAGATTTGCTCCCAAACTCGAACAAGGAAAGCAACACTGATCCTCTTACTAAGATACCACGAACTTGGTTTGCTTTCTTGAGCTCTTTATCACAAATCGAGCTCTGACACAATGAGAAGAGAGTGGGAGAGAAGTAAGGAGTCTCACTTGCAGCTTTCTCACATATACAATGGGAGAATACACACAAAGGTGGAGGCTGAAAACAATTTTCCTCTTCTTAGTTGTGAAAACCAAAAGAACTCTCTCTCTTAGTACAAAAGGAATAGATGAACCCTATATGTGGGTCTCAAACCAAACTTAGCTAACCTAGGTAGCATAGTAACTGAGCCACTAACTAGAGTACATAAAGATAGCTATCATCCAGCTATTATTAATGGACGGTGTAGCAACCGCATCTAACAAGTCGGTGACATAAATGCACAACGGTCACGCTGGCATATCACGAGTGGAGCTCAATATCTCAACACCCACCCCACACTTACCCACCCGTGGTCCTATCGGGAGACACACTACCTTGGACAGGTGGGCACAGGGTCCACAATTGTGGTCAACTCACGCACAACTCAAAACACACCCGTTTACAAGCTCACGCTCTCCTCACACGGACACCCATCCACAAGCTAGGACACCAACTCTGACCTCCAAGATTCGAACCCATGACTGGAGGATTGGACGCCCAATGCTAAAAACCCACTAAGCCGATGCTTGGGAGGTTGTTCTTAGCTTAAGTTACATTCATTGAGTCACTTGCTAGATGGAATTTATGGATAATCAAACTAGTGGAGGAATTAGATGAGAGACAAAATGGGATTGTGTGGAGAGGAAAACTTCTCATGGCCCATAGACACTAGCTTGAAAATGGAATAGAGAGCAATGTTTTTGAGTTATAGGGTGATAACTATAATGTAAGAGAGTGTATGCGCTACAAACTAAGGCCTTTGTGATTTTTGGAATGCAATCTCATCCAATCATAGGCATACACATAAGCAAGAAGCGTGCTAAGGCTTGTGTTTTCCGAATGCAATCCCCTGCAATTATAGCCATACACGCAAGTAAGAAGCACGCGTGCTACATTAGGTTGTTCTTGTCATTATCGAAGAGGCAATGCAATCGCCTCCAATGACAGCCATACACGTAAGTAGGAAGCGTGCTATATTTGGTAGTACGTGCAATTATCAAGGCCTCCTCAAATGTACACGAGCAGAAAGGTTGATGCACCATAAAAGAAAGCATGAGTAGTGTATGGCTAGGGCTCAAAGCGAAGGAGGATCTTATTCTACTTATCCTATATACTACGTAAACTAAGACATCAGTCTTGCTTGCAGCAGCTAAGCTCCCATGGCGTCCCTCGCCAATGCTGCCGCTATTGCCATCCCTTCCTTGTACACCAGCTTCTCCGCCCTCCCCTCTCCTCGTTTCTGCCCTCCCCTCGCCCCCTCCCTCCGCCCATTCCCCCGCTTCCGCCTCGTAGCCATGGCCACCGCGTCCCCACCCTCCTCCAATATCGCTGACAAGCTCTCACAAAGCATCAAGGAGGCCGAAGAGGTTTGCTCCGGTGCCAATTCCTCCGGCGAGTGTGCTGTTGCCTGGGATGAGGTTGAGGAGCTCAGCGCCGAGATCTCCCACAAACGCTCTCAGGAATCTAAGGACCCTCTTGACAAGTTCTGCAAAGAGGCACCGGAGGCTGACGAGTGCAGAGTTTATGAAGATTGAGTACAGTATGCTTCGATAACCCTGTATAGATGCAGCAGGGGGACGAGCTCTTGCAGTTCCCTTTTCTTGTCAGAAAGATAGATCCCTTACCAGTAGGCCTTATTGATTTGAATTACAATTGTAATCATTCTCGAGCGCCGGAGCTACTCAGAGCTAGTGGCTCGCGCTTTGCTGATTGCAACTTTATATTGCTATATAATAAGATTTCAATTGAGTGAGGGATGTAAATTGATATTCTCCTTGATGTGCTCTTCTCTAGATGCTGTCCTCCTCTCTGCAGTTTTGCGTCTCTTCAGTGCTATCACAACGTTCCACGTCTACATTTTCTGTTCTTAATTCTATATATTCGGAGTAGAAGCTTTACAGAAGCGAGTACCTTTCAGTGGATCTTCATGCTGGCATTTTCCCTACGTGAGGTAGCGGAATTGATTGAATTCGCACTCTTCTTCAAATGCTAGCACATCGTTCCGCGTCTGCATTTTCTGTTGTTAATTTTGTATATTCGGACTAGAAGCTTTACGGAAGCGAGTACCTTTCAGTGAACTGTCATGCTGGCATTTTCCCAGCGTGAGGTAGCGGAATTGATTGGAATCGCACTCTTCTTGAAGGATTTGTAGTTCCCTCGCAGTGTTTGATCATCTGTGTGTCTTTGCTATCATGTATAGCTGGTCTTCGGAATCCAACGATTCAGAAGTGTAGATAGAGATACGAAAGTGGAACAACTAAAGAACTGAAGCATTGCGGAGAAGAGAACGAGAAAGAGAGAGAGAGAGAGAGATGGGGGACGAAGAAAAGCCGTCAGCGACAGCCGTATTTATTCCATTCTACCTATTACCCTATTCACATCCTATTACCCTATCCTATTCACATCCACTCATCTTCTAAAATTTCTCTCTCACTCACCACAGTCTTTCGACGTCGATTCAATTGGAAAGGAATCATCTTTTTTGATGAAAATTCGGGCCCCCTCCGTGCGTCTCTCCTGCTCTCTCTCCCTCTCGCTCTCTCTCCCTCTCCCTCACTCCGCCTCTCTCGCTCCCTCAATGGCATTTAGTCGTTTGCACTATATATTTGATTAACCTAAGTTTGTGCTTGATTAATCATCTATCCTCATAGTTGAGGCAGTTGAGAACCTGCCGAGTGAGAGGCAGCAACCTGTAGATGGAGGGAGTTTGGAGACAGAGAGAGTCTGAAGGGAGGCCAACCGGATGAGAGGCGGTAGTTGAAGGGAGGAAGAGAGAGAGAGGCGCGGTAGATGAAGGGAGGCTGTGAGAGAGAGCGCGCTTGCTTGGAGAGAGAGACGAAGGGAGATATAAGGAGAGAGCAAGGTGGGAAGTGAGGATTCGAGAGGAAGCTAGAAGCTTCCAAGTTCCCACACCCACAAGCTTAATCGATGCCTGGCTTAATCAATGCCCCAATGCCTCTCTTCCGCTTACGTTAATTATTTCCCTGCTCCATCACCCTCTCGTCAATTAATGCTAATAGCCATTTTTCAATATGTAGGGGTGGTTTTATTGAGAAAAAAAATTTAGTGGAGGGGTTTTTTAAATACCCTTTGAACGCACTTGATACCTACCATTTCTTAATGTGCAACCCCGAGAATTTCACCAAGTTGACAAATGGAGGAATACATCTACTTATTTTTTAGGTAAAAAGATATAAGTATAAAACTGCAAAATATTACACCTAAATCTACCACTTACCATTGGAATTTTGCATTTCCACTATAATCAAACAAATATCTCTTTTTAGATAATCAATGAACTTTAAGAAATGCATGCAAAAAATAATGTAGCTCTCTATAACCTTCAAAACCAAGTAGTAAAACAAAATTTGGAAACATGTCGTGATATATTAATCTCGATGGCTAAGCACTTGTTTCAAAAGTAAATCCAATCGCATTATTGGTTCTTCATAAATTTCAACTTTGCAAGGTTAATCTTAAAGGAGTGGAAGTTCCATGCTTGCTTTCATAGAAGCATTTGACCCTTTACAAATATCAATAGATGCTCAAGATCTTCTCTCACAATTGCATTTTCGACTCAATCTAAGATTTTTCTTGAACAAGTCTCGCGCACACTCAGGGGATGCACTACTAAAAAATCCTATGTATTACGAGCATTCAAGGGGTATTACAAAAACCCCTTAATTAAAATATTTTCCCTAATACAACGACCCTTCTTTACTTATGAGCCAATAATTTAAAAAAAAAAATTAAATTAAAAAACCCCTCTGGTTATTGTAATCTTCTTAAATAAATCCAAAAGTTGAATTAAAAATACCCCTCCTTTTGAATGCACATGGTAGACTAAAAGTTTGTGAGGTGCCCCTTGAGGGTCTTGCCTAGTCACTCATACACCATGGAGAGGGTGGAATGTCATAATAGTCTTCTAGAAAATTTAGTATTATGAAAAGTTCCAAAGTTAAGAACCCATTGCATAAGATGTGTAGTTGCATTAGATTGACAAACCCATCTATCCATAAGAGCTTCTACGTACCGATGCAACGTACTTGCCATAATGCACTTGTTGTTATAGTTGTTATCAAAGTGCCATGGAAACATTTAATTGAAGTTATGCACCACTTGCAAGGATAGATGCAAACCTCTCCATGAGCATATGATTGAAGACCTCCACTTATGCATCCTACTCTTTTACTTAAGTCGCACAAAATCGATTTTGTTGTCTCTGTGCCAACATGGACTTAGGTAGTACAGAATGTGCATGTAGAGTAGCAGCAAAGCTCCGCTTGTACTTGCATAAGGCTAGAAATAATCCCTCTTACAAATTCAACTTGCATGTTCTACATGCAAGTTCTACATACGATTCCTACATGCAACTCCTACATGCAAGTTCTACATGCAACTCCTACATGCATGTTCTACATGCAAGTTCTACATGCAAGTTCTACGTGTGAGTTCTACATGCATGTTCTACATGCAACTCTTACATGCAACTCCTACATGCAACTTCTACATGCATGTTCTACATGCAAGTTCTACATGCAAGTCCTACATGCGAGTTCTACATGCAACTCCTACATGCAACTCCTACATGCAACTTCTACATGTGATTCCTACATGCAAGTTCTACATGCAACTTCTACATGCAACATGTAACATGCGAGTTCTACATGCAACTTGCAACTTCTACATGCAACTTCTATATGCAAGTTCTACATGCAGAGAGAGAATGTCTTATAATTCCTACATGCAGAGAGAGAAGCTCTCCAACTTGTATAAATACCCCATAATGGAATGAAGCCCACACTCTTTGGGGCATTGTGTTAAGTTCTACTTTGCTATTCCAAGCAATTGTCTCAAGTATCCATGCTTCCTTGCACTCCACATCCAAAACAATGTCCTAACCTTGCAACTCCTCCTCCCCTCTCCTCCAACCTTACAACCCATCCTCTCCCTCTCCTCCTCCCTCCTCCTCCTCCCTTCTCCTTATCCCTCTTTCTCCTCCTCCTCGCTCCTCCTCCTCCCTTATTCTCCTCCCTCCTCCTCCTCCTCTTCCTCCTTCTCCTTCTTCTCCCTCCTCCACCCTCCTCTCTCTTCTTTCCCCCATGCTCTTATACCTTCTTCCTCTCCCACTCCTATGCTCCCCCTAAACCCTTAGTTCCTCAACCCTTAACCTCCATGATCTACAAGGGAGATAAGTTCTCCATCATGTACTCTACCCTAAACCTTGGATCCTCCTAACTCTGGAACCTCTTTCTAAACCTTGAAACCTCTCTCTAAACCTTGGAACCTCCTTCTTACCCTTGAACCTCTTCTAAACTCTGAAACCTCTCTCTAAACCTTGGAACCTCCTTCTAAACCTTGAACTTCCCTCTAAACCTAAAACGTCTCCTAAACCTCTAAACCCCCAATGAAGGTGAAAGCCTTCATTACGTCAACCATGATGATACACGTTTCTTTTATACATGCATGCACTATGTTTGCTTACCACACTTAAGCCTACATCTCTCACAAGAATACGACTCGAGGTTCTAAGCTACACGTATACTACAAATGACAACCCTGATATATCTATAGGTGACAAAAATTCTCGGAACCTTGGATACTTAGAATACCCTGCTCTTCTTGTGGAAGCCGTGGGAAAGAGCCAACATTTGGCGCCACTATCAGGGAGACTAGCATCTCAAGAAACAAGTAAACATACATAGGTATGTGTAAAAAATAAACTACTTCGAACCTTCATGAACATATCACTCAAGAGCTAGGAGAGCTAAAATTTTTCCAACTCAAGTTTTTTTTTTTTTTTAATTCCTAGCTAAAACTCTTCATTACCTATTTAGGAAAATGCATGTTTTCTGGAAAAATAGCACATTAAGGAATAAATCAGACCATGTGATGGTTGTCAGAGTGTAGAGTTTGAAATTCTAAACATTTCTCATTTTTATGGAAGCACATTTTGACACAACTACCAAAAGTTATGAGCAATCAATGATTAAAGGCTCTAAATGCCATAACACAAAAGAAAAATTAAAACCACCTCCCTAGTCAAACGTGGACAAATTCAAAACTACACATGTATTTGACTACTCAAACGTGGATAAAAAGCTGCAAATGTGTTTGACTAAATCCACAGCTCCCCCTCCTTTCCTATAAAAGAGCACCCATCCCTCTCATACTTTTTGTTTCACATCTTGCCTCCATCTTGTTCCCCATTCCGAGCTTTACGCAAGACAGTCCTCCCTCTCCATCGACCACCACCCTACTCCCATCCTCACATGGTGAGTTACTTTGAGCCCATCTCGCAGCACTGATAACCTAGCCATCCACCCAACATCGATTGATCCTCAACAATCCCGTTACAATGAGAAAGACTTGGAGAGTATTCAGGTGACCATCTCTTGCTCCCTTTGGATTTTCGTGAAAGTTTTCCATCCGTCAAGTTTTTTCTTTTTTCTTTTTTCCCCTCCCCCTCCACCATTCCCCCTTCCACCACCATTCCCTCCACTTCCCCCCCCCCCTCCATTCCCCCCACCCCCCCCTCCCCCACCACCCCCCCCACCCCCCTCCTCCAACTCCACCACTCTCCCCCCCCCCCTTCCATCTCCCCCTCCACCCCTCTCCACCACCCTCCACTCCATCTCCAACACCCCCTTCCATCTCTACCCCCCCCACCCCCCCTCCTCCATCTCCACCTCCCTGCCTCCATCTCCACCACCCCCTCCACCCTGCAACACCCCCCTCCCATCTCCACCCCCCCTCTTTCTCTCTCTCTCTCTCTCTCTCTCTCTCTCTTCCCCCCTCTTTCTCTCTCTTTTCTCCCTTTCTCTCTACTACCCCCCTCCCTCTTCTCTCTCTCTCTCTCTCTCTCTCTCTCTCTCTCTCTCTCTCTCTCTTTCCCCCCTCTCTTTCTCTCTCTCTTTCCCTCCCCCTCCCTCTTCTCTCTCTCTCTCTCTCTCTCTCTCTCTCTCTCTCTCTCTCTCTCTCGCTCTCTCTTTCTCTCTCTCTCTCTTTCCCCCCTCTCTCTCTCTTTCCCTCCCCCTCCCTTCTCTCTCTCTCTCTCTCTCTCTCTCTCTCTCTCTTTCTCTCTCTTTCCCCCTCTCTCTCTCTTCCCTCCTCTCTCTCTCTCTCTCTCTCTCTCTCTCTCTCTCTCTCTCTCTCTCTCTCTCTCTCTCTCTCTCTCTCTCTCTCTTTTCCGTCTCTCTCTCTACCCCCCTCGCCAGCTGCTCCTCACCCTAAATTACCTAATAAGCTTACCTCTTAGCAAGGGCATAAGCCCTTGCTGCTTAGGGTAGCAGTGCCCGCAACGGCACTCGCGTGCAGTGCTCGCCCAAGGTGATGCTGTGCTTGCCCTGCACCCTACCTCCCCTATGCGCCTCACCTCCGTGCCCTCCTCCTTGCCACTGCAACCTGCCTCACCGCCCCTCCTCCCCTCACCTACGCGCCCTCGCCTCTACCCTTCATCCCCCTCCCCCTCATCCCAAACCCCATCATCCTCTCCAGACCACCCTCCCCATTCCCCTCCAGCCACCACCCCCCTCCCATCGGCCGCAGTGCGACGCCCCCTTCCCCCCGATTAAAAATAATCATTATTTATTAATTTATTAAAAAAAAGCCCCTTTACCTAGCCTAACCTAACTTGACCCTAGAACTAACCCTAGCCAAGTTAGCTTATACCTAGGTTAGGTTAGCTCTAACCTAGGTTAGATTAGATGTACCAATCTAGTTAGTTTAACTGTACATTAGTTAGTCACAATTAGGTTAGTCTAACTTCTAGTTAGTTAGACTAATTAGACAGTTAAGTTAGGTCAACTAACTATGGTTAGTTTATTTAACTGTCATCAGTTTTAATCCACGGTTAGGATTATAGGCTAGTTAGACTAACTGGATTTCAATTGGTTCAAACCCTTAGTTGGACTTAAAGTCCATTCACACCAACCTTAAGTCCAAGCCCCCCCCCCAAAAGGCCAATTTTACCCCTACTTCAACACTTCGTATCGTGCCCGTTTGGGACCCAAACTGGACCCCGTTTAAACCAAGATATCACAGACAAAAACACCACACTACGGGCATTTTTCCAACCCATTGCACACCATTTTGGCATCTTTGGGAACCCCAAGTCTTCAATAGTGTGCACTAGATTGTTACATGCACACTCACTAGATATGCACATTTTTGCACATATAGTTTGCACTAGATTGTTACATGCACACTCACTAGCATATGCACGTTTTTGCACATTTAGGAATACCTAATCAATATTGTATTAGGGATGATTGAGTCTTAGTTTCCCTATTAAATCCCACAACTAAGCATATAGTTAGTCCCTACCTAATCGACACATCACATGCATTCACAAGATTTTGCATAGGCACATAATAGATTACATCAATAATAGTATCATACACTTTCATTCCATACTCTCAAAGCATGCAATGAATTCCCAACAAGTAGGACAAGAAGCTATGCCAAAACTCAAGATGAATTGGAAAAAGAGTCTGCAGCCTTAGAAATATGACCCCACCAAACATCATAGCGATCTCCTAAATGCAAAAATATCAGACTTGCATACAAACTTATGTACAAGCTCAATGATACGGATGCAATCGCATCCAACATGTATGCAAGAGAGCAAGAAATGCCAGCCTCAACAAAGAGACCCCCACCAAACCTCTTCCCAAGAAGATTCAATGGCAGAGTCCATAGCCTCAGCAACGAGATCCCCTTTGAAATTCACAACCATCTACCCCTCCTTAAGAGGAGATAATCTGACATTAGCACATGCCCTTGTATTGGACATCATGCTTGAAGATATTTGAAATGTGAGGAAAGACTTCTACAAATACTCTAATAGCAAATGTGTCCAATATCGTATGTACACTCCAGAGACCCACTACTTGTGCATGAGAAAAGCTCTTGCAAATCTGAGGTTTCAAGCTTTTGGTGAGTCTTCCTTGATTTCTAGAAACCTTTGTATTGTCAGTTCTTTACAATCATCAAAGCCCTTTGGAAACCTTCTTCCCTCCTCGGAAGGTCTGATAGAGCAGATCTTTCTTGTTTTCATGTGCTACGTATTTGTGCTATGGCAATGCCGAAAGCCTTATTTTGTTAATAAGGTCTAATAAGGTATACTAACCCATGTTCCATCAAAGGCATCCTCGACCATTCTGAGAATGTTCAAATGTCAACGACATTGCAAAATAGGTATAGAAGAGATTTTTATTTGTAAAGCAGTCGGCTAGAGGATCAAGGGGAGATGACAACTACTTTCTGTGCTCGATTTGGCATCAAAGGTTACCAACCAATGTAGATTTGGATTCTATGCTTGTGCCAGCATTAGTAGGCAATTGGTAGGGATGACCTTGCAGCAGAACCCAAAGGTGGATGAATCTTCTTTGCAAAATGGACTCTCCTTCTCTATGCAGAGAAGAAAAGGATGCTCCACAATGAGTTCATTGTTTAATCAACCCTAAAACCACTCATAGTGATGCCTAGCTCTCTCCTACTACATTGAATAGCCCATGTGCAACTTCATGCCGAGACGCACAAGGACCCATTAATAGAACTATGTCAAGATAATGAAACTAAGAAGATTTGTAGACAATAAAGAAATGAGATCCCTTGCTAGATTTTAGCTCAACCCATCAGAAAACCATTAAGTGTAAGCAAAGACTATGAAGTTGGAAGTCAATCAAAAGCAAGATAAATATGAAAGCATTTACAAATACCAAAAAACATTAAATTCATTTCTAAAAAATGAACACCTTTTCTAAGGCTACTTCTAGGTAGGCCAAAAAAGCATGAGCAAATAAAACTAAATAGTATCCTCCACAACAACACAAAGCAACTATAGACGCACTTGATAGACACACAAAATAGTGGGTGCGTCTATAGGCATTGCTTGAATAGAGAAATTATGGGCGCGTCTAATAGCGCGTCTAACAACTCGTCTATTTGCGTGTGTATTAACATGTCTATTTGCCCATCTACACTGAGAAAATATGGGCCCGTCTAATAGTGCATTTATTAGCGCGTCTATTTATGCATGTATTAGTGCATTTATTAGCGTGTTTACACTGGGAATCAGACGTGTATTTAGACGCAAAACAAAGAATACAAAAAAGTGAGATTTTGGTGTACATCATTGCTTTCCAAACATTGCCCATGATTACCAAAGCACATAATTTTAACAAAAACATCAATACTTTTTTGCAAGCCCACACATACAAGAACTAAGTGAGGTGAGGAGAATGAGACAATATGTAAAATAGTTTTGCCAATATCAATGATGGGCTATGGTTCAATCTCATCCTCAATGAGATCAACCTTTGCCAAACTATCTACTTCAAAATCCAAACAAGTGTTTAGATCTACAAATACATTCAACCCACTACTACTTGTACTACTCATGTGCTCATCAAAATCAGCATCACCAATGGTAGGCTTGTCCTCACGGGTAATGGCCTCAATATCTATATCTCCTATCTCATGATCATCCTCCTCTCTCGTATCACGGTCATCATCACATCCATGGCCATGATCATCCTCCATACGCTTCATATTAGTAAATGTACTATACATCACTTTGGAACGTGGCATAATAGGTATGACATGCCACCATCTATTATTATCCACCATTGGTTGATAGACAAACTAATTCAAACACAAATACAATCATGTTATTTTCCTTGCATCAAATATTTAAAAGCGAGTTTTTTTATATGTGTGCACAGTACCTATTCACATTGTTGTAGTAGTACTAGTGTGTCCTTCCTACTTTGCCAAAACTTTGTGGAGTCAATAGATACAAAGCCACTTGCATGGCGTTTGATTATTGCATTAGGGCCTCTTTCCACCATGTCCTTAAACCACTTTACATCCAAAACATACACAAAGAAGCAACGAAAGTCAAGCTTAATAATATCTTGGATTATGCCACAATAATCATCCATGGCTCCATTAGCTCCTTCAAAGCTAGCAATTTGGTCAAGAGTGACACTTGCAGGTTCTTGCACATGATCAACTAGAGTAGCTTGATGTTTCTCTTGTTCCCCTCCTAGCATGGATTGAGAGAGGAAATTTTTATAAGTTGGGAGTCACAAACCCTGGGTAGAGAGCATGCATGGTTGCTCCCATAGATTCTAAATTATGGCACCAAAGGTATGGGCATCTTAATTTCAGATCCATGTAATTGCAGGGTCATTGCTTGAAGGCAATGACCCTGGGCAGAGAGCATGCATGGTTGCTCCCATAGATTCTAAATTATGGTACCAAAGGTATGGGCATCTTAATTTCAGATCCATGTAATTGCAGGGTCATTGCTTGAAGGCAAGACCATGGTGAAAGGACTCCCCTTAGTCAAGGAGAGTGATTTATGTGATAGACACTCTGCTTAAAATTTTAAAAAATAGACAGACGCATCGTTAAACGCATGCATAGACGTGTTTTTAAACGGTCTTATAAATGCGTTTATAGACACAGAAATAGACGCTTGCCAAACAGATAGATGCGTATATAGACGTGTTTATAGATGCACTGATAGACGCGCTTTATAATTTATTTTTTTAAATTTACAAAATGCTGTGTATGCTATATAGTTACAAGAATCCCATTTCCACATTGTGTAATTCAATTCTTATAGCCAACCGCATTTTAATTACAATTCCAAATAAAACATTACAACTCCAAAACGCAATAAAATTGAAAGCTCAAAAAGTGCTTGCATGTACATATAGCACGAAGCTAAGCCATGTCATGTGGCTTCAAGTACAAAAAATAAGGAAGCTAAGCCACATCATGTGGCTTTAAGTACAAAAAATAAGAGGAGTGTATATACAAGAGGCACGAAGCCAAGCCAGTGGCTTTAAGTACAAAAAAGAGTAGGTAGCACTACTTCTACGACCAATCCTCGCTGCCTTCCACACTCCCTTCTGCGCTCCCTTCTATGCCTCCTTCCTCGTCTTCTTCCTTGTCGTCTTGTGCACGGGCCTGTAAACAAGGGACAACATATATCAATGTATGAAAAATCAAATCTTTACTTATAATATTGACATTATTTAATTACTTTCGAATACCTCAGGGGCCGCTCCAGTAGCCCATACATACTGCTCCTCAGTAATCAAACCGTCATCATAGAAGTGCCTCCATGTATCTCCTCTGCGATGGTGGCAGTGGTAGGCTATCTCGACAGGAGTAGGGTATCTGCCCACGATCTCAAGCTGAAGACGACACAATATGCAGAGGGATTAGTACAAAGAAACAACCTCCTAATAAACTACATAAGCAATATAATTTGAGATCGATACTTACAAAATGGGCCTCCCATGATTCAACACCCCCTTCTCCAAAATGCACGCTTCCATATTGCTCCATCTGGATCCTTCGTGCCTCCACGTGCTATAGACTGGGGTCCTCCCTCACTGACTTCATTGCTTTCTTCCACTCACACTTGTGAGCGGTGTGGGGCGGGCCCCTTGGTGGTTGACCTCCCTTGAGCCTAGCAAGCTCCGCTAGTGCCTGCCTCTTAAGTGAAGATCTTTTATTGCCAAGTATTGTAACAATATTTGACTTGGTCCATTTATCTGTGAACTGGTGATTGGGGGGGTTAGGATACCTAGAGTGAACAGCAGCGAGGGTCTCATTAGCCAACCTCTTTGGCTGGTCTTTGAAGTGGATAAAGCAATCTCCGTAATTTTTAGCAATTATAGAGCGCATGAAGGCCATGATGTCCTTCCCCCACGCATCCATCAAGATGCCTCCTATCTAAGTGATGTCATAGAATATCGTACCATATGGAGATTGCACAGGACTATGCTGACCACTTGTAGCTAGAGAAGCGAGTCTCGACTGCACAGGAGTACGCCGACGGCTCTGCAAGACTGAAGGACCTCCTGACGGCATGGGAGAAGGTGAATAAGATGGCATGGTAGAAGGGACATAAGATGGCATGGGGGAAGGGGCATAAGACGGCATGGGAGATGGGCTTGCACTATGTAGCTGACTCCGCTTGGGTGATCTCAGCTGGTGTGGGGTGGTTTGGAGTCTGTAGTGCTGACTCCTGGGGGGTGTTTAGAGTACCCATCATATACCCATATAACTTCGTAGGACTAGGAGGGTGCCCTAAAAGGTTACATAAGTTCCTAAAAATAGAATCTCGAGGATCAAGTGAGCTCGAAGTGCTTCCTGGCCTCATGATGAACTGGAAAAAAGAAAAAAAGATGATTACTGATGAGCTGAGAAGAAAGGGGAAGGGAAGAGAGGATTACTGTCAGAGCACGTCTATAGACGCGTCTGATTAGTGCATCTATTTTTGTGTATAACAGTGCATCTATAGATGTAGCTGTCTATGTCTGCAAATAGGCTAGACGCGCATCTAGGCGTGCTTGTAGATGCGGTTTTAGACGCGCTCTGAGATGGGCCTATAGACGCGCTCCGACAGACGAACTTTTCTAAAAAGTAGAAAAGGACATGCGCCCGACAACAAACGTAACACTGATACCCAAATCATGCATTTTTTGGATACGAGAAAGTACAAATCCAAAGAGAGAAAACTTCCAAAAAAAATCAACTGCAAAAAGACTTACCTTGGATAGAGGTATGGAAGGTTCTTCTCCTTTTTCAAAGCTGCTTCTCTTCCTTGTTCGCCCTCCTCTCCTTTAAGCTTGGAAGTAAGTGTGGGTTCCTTCCTCTTAAGTGTAAGCTTGGAAGTAAGTGTGGATGCCTTCCTCTTAAGCATCGAAACTGTGGATCTGCTAATAACGAAGCAAGCAAGCCACGGAAAGTATAAGTAATGTGAAGAAAAGCGAAGCGGGCATGCTAAAAGCAGGTTTAAAAGCCACGTCTATAGACGCGTCTAATAGCGTGTCTAATAGCGCATCTAATTACATAGATCAGACGTGGTTTTAGATGCGCTTGTAGATGCGCACCACAGAACAGACAGACGAGGGTTTAGACGCGCTTGTAGACGCGCACCTCAGAATAGACAGATGCGGTTTTAGATGCACCACAGAGTTTAAAATTAAATATTTGAAGAAAAGCAAATTTTTTTGGGTTGTTTATTTATAGGATGTCTTCATCTTCAACAAGTAGCTCCAGTGAGGATGAATCCCTCATCGCGAAATGTGGTTGAAGCAAAAAATCAAATGTATGTGTGATCGATGTCGAGGAAACATGTATCGTGCACGCAGGATTACACTCAATCACATCTCAAAGAATGGAGAATGGGATGCGACCGTAAACATGGTAAGGGTTTGTAAGTTAAGGTTGATTGAGATACATATGGGTGTTCATATGTTTGAGTTATGATCCCATTTTAATTTGAAACAGGATGCAGTGCCACACCTGCATATGTTGCCCTATGCTTGCCATGAGAAGGCGAAGCATCGGCGATATGAGGTGGGATCTTCAGGAGGGACCATTACGGATGCATGGAGTGATGGTGATAGTAGCCCTCCACCATTACCTCATGAAGCCATGGAGGAGGAGGTGTTTGATGATATGGTGCGGGATTTATATGTCCATCAAGGGAGGGATGATAGCATGGAGAAGGATGATCTTTTTACTGCAGTATCGACTCCACTGTTTGAGGGTTGCACATTCTCTATTCTACATGCCTCCCTTGAGTTACTAAACTTGCAAACCATCTATGGATGAAGCCATGCAAGTTTGAATGCATTACTCAAGTAAGCTTTAAAGTCTATTTTGCAAACACGGTGAATTATGCTAGTGGATCAATTACTCGAATGCTTTTCCTCATTTATGGTCTTCACGTGCAGGCTATTGTGAAAAATGCTTCCAAGGGAGAATAAATTACCGACCTCAAGAGATATGGCAAGGCAACATGTGACCTCTCTTGGAGGATTAGATTACAAGCACATCCATGCATGTGTCAACGATTGCATTTTATTTCGTGGACTACATAAGGATGCAAGAGACTGTCCTACTTGTGGAGAGGCAAGATATAGAGAAGATCTCAAAACTTTAGACGTGCCTCGTAAGGTTCTGTGACATTTTCCCATAATCCCTCGCATCCAACATATGTTCAAGTGTAAATCTATTGCAGAGCTCATGTCATGGCATTCCTCCCATCGATCAACCGGTGGCAAGTGGAGAACTCCCACGGACTCTCCTACATGGAAGAATATTGAAGACACATGGCCAAGCTTCAAGGAAGAACCTAGGAGCTTGAGACTTGGATTGGGTATGGATGGTGTGAACCCATTTGGTCTCAAAAGCACCTCTTACAGTGTATGGCCAACAGTGTATGGCCAGTGATATTGGTGAATTATAATCTTCCACCCTCTATGGCTATTAAGAAAGGACATGTTATGCTGTCCCTTCTAATTCCAGGGAAACATAAAGTCAAAAATCCTGATGTTTATTTGGAGCCTTTGATTGACAAGCTAGAGATACTTTGGAGAGGTATCGAGGTGCATGATGTGAGCAGCCCTCCCTCATCATGAGACTTCAACTGCAAAAAGCAGTCTTGATCATGGACGATGCTTGACTTCCTAAGCTATGGCGAGTATTCAGGTAAGCATTGCACTTCTAATTATGAATAGGCAAAGGATGTGGCACCCTAAACCCACCTTCAAGTCTTAATTGTGTCTATTGTTCAGGTCTCACCACATCGGGTTACCATGCATGTCCTGTTTGTGGTCCTTCGCTAGTTGCCTCACGGGCAGACGCATTAAATAAGGTCATCTATGAGAATTACCATTGATTTCTCCCACCTGATCATCTTAGATATGTTGCCCCTTGGAATGAAGTCCTCCCACAATCACTCACCACGGGAGATTGGATGAGAATTTGGGATGGTTCCACAACTCCTCCACCACTTGGCATGAGCCGGTAAGGGTTTGTGACTATTGTGTGCTATATTGGCTATAAATAAAGATTGCCCACTAACACCAACTTTTGTTTAGATACTCCATCTTTTATCATTTACCATATTGGTCCCACCTCAAGATCAATCACCTGCTTGATCCCATGCATATCTTCAAGAATGTGGCATCTACCATTTGGGAGCATTTGAATGGGACACGAGATTCCGCAGGCATAAGGGAGGATCTACGTACCACAGGGAGGATGCATGAAGCTTGGCCACAAGAGAGACCAAATGGGCGTGTTTTTTTACCTCGTGCACCGTGGATGTTATCAAAGCTACGGTGAAGCATGCTATTACTACAATTCTACTCCCACTGGATGCATGAGGTGTTTGAAGGGAGCCTTTACAAAGAGCAAGAAAAGAGGTGTAGAGCAATTATATGGCTTGAAATCTCATGATTGGCACAAGATGCTCCAAGTAAGTATTTTATGTGCATAATATCTTTTTCCTTTCAAATTTGTGAGTGAATAATTATAAGCAACTAATCAACCACCTCCTCGTGGGTTCAGTTCATACTACCTACTAGCATTTCACGTAGTGCATCGAAGGACGTGAAAGATTGTATTTACAAGATGGGCGAGCTTGTGAGGTACTTTACATGATACAAAATATGATGCGTATCAATGCTCCATGCAAGTTTGAATGCATATTGCTAATATGCTGTACTTTTTCATTTCTAGGTATGTGAGCTCAAAGGAAATAGATCCCACCATGCTTGAGAATGCTCAAGTTATGTCAATGGAGGTGGTTTGTTTAGTGAAGGAGACATTTCCATGTTCTATTCTCACAAGCCAACTACATCTTATAGTGCATTTGATGGATGAGATTGCTATATGCGGTACTATACATGCACGATGGTTGTTCTTCCTTGAGCGCTTCATGAAGACCTTGAAGGGCTTCGTGAGACAAAATGCAAGACCCGAAGGTAGCATGGCCGAGGGTTGGTTGGTACAAGAGTCACTTGTATATATTTTTGAGTTTCTTGTTGATGTGGATAGCTCTCTCCCACGACTATGAAGAGATGATGAAGACCTAAGGATGACCTCTATTGTGCCTCAAGGGAAAGGACGCAACAAAGTAATAGACATGGAGTTGCATAATAGTATCAACCTCTATTACGTGCTTAATAGTGATGTGATGAAAAGATGGGTGACAAGATACGAGGATGCAAAGTCAAGAAGACAAGAAGAAAGGGCCCTCTTTCATACACACCACGGATCTCGTGTGCCATACCCTCAGTATCTAAGAGCACTTCCAAAGGATATTCATGTGGATTGACTACTTGATGAAATGGAGAAAGCAGAGAAAGACGAGGGGATGCATATCACAATGGAAGAATGGGAGTATGCTAAGGGATGCATGAGCAAGGTCGGTATATAGAATGTTATGCATAAGTTAGGAGCTTTCAATAATTTAGATTGCTTATTTAATTGATTTTTTCTTGGTGTAGTGCACTATGTTCAATGCTATATGGTATGAGGGCAAGCATTTTCGAACACAACGGATTGATGATAAGAGAAACACACAAGATTGTGGCGTCATTGCTAGCTTTGAGGGAGCGAGGAGGGAGCCAATGGAGCCATGGATGATTATTGTGGCATAATCCAAGATATTATTAAGCTTGACTTTCGACGCTTCTTTGTGTATGTTTTGGATGTAAAGTGGTATAAGGACGTGGTGGAAAGAGGCCCTAATGCAACAATCAAACGCCATGCAAGTGGCTTTGTAACTATTGACTCCACAAAGTTTTGGCAAAGTAGGAAGGACACACTAGTACTACTGCAACAATGTGACGAGGTACTATGCATACATATAAAAATACTCGCTTTTAAATATTTGATGCAAGAAAAATAACATGATTGTATTTGTGTTTAAATTAGGTTGTCTATCAACCAATGGTAAATAATAATAGATGGTGGCATGTTATACCTATTATGCCACGTTCCAAAGTGATGTATAGTATATTTACTAATATGGAGCATATGGAGGATGATCATGGCCATGGATGTGATGATGACCGTGATACGAGAGAGAACGATGATCATGAGATAGGAGATACAGATATTGAGGCCATTACCCGTGAGGACGAGCCTACCATTGGTGATGCTGATTTCGATGAGCACATGAGTAGCACAAGTAGTAGTGGGTTGAATGTATTTGTAGATCTAAACACTTGTTTGGATTTTGAAGTAGATAGTTTGGCAAGTGTTGATCTCATTGAGGATGAGATTAAACCATAGCCCATCATTGATATTGGCAAAACTATTTTACATATTGTCTCATTCTCCTCACCTCACTTAATTCTTGTATATGTAGGCTTGCAAAAAAGCATTGATGTTTTTGTTAAAATTATGTGCTTTGGTAATCATGGGCAATGTTTGGAAAGCAATGATATACACCAAAATCTCACTTTCTATATTCTCTGGTTTGCGTCTAAATACGCATCTAATTCCCAGTGTAAATGCATCAATAAACGCACTAATACACGTGCAAATAGATGCACTGATAAACGCCATGTTAGACGGGCCAGTATTTTCTCAGTTTAGACGTGCAAATAGACGTGTTAATACATGCGCAAATAGACGCGCTGATAAATGCAATGTTAGACGGGCCCATATTTTCTCAGTTTAAACGCGTAAATAGATGTGTTACTATACGCGCAAATAGACGAGTTGTTAGACGCGCTATGAGATGCGCCCGTAATTCCTCTACTCAAGCAACGCCTATAGACACGCCCGCTATTTTGCGCATCTACCAAGCGCATCTATAGTTGTTTTGTGTTGTTGTGATAGACGCGCAAATAGACACGCCCATAAGTTTTTTTATAGTTCAGTAAACGCGTCTGTGTGCGTGTCTGTGGGTACTTTGTCTTATTGTGCTCACAAGAGACCACCAAGATGCAGGTTCTTAGATGGAAATGTCGCTCTCTGACTGTGCTTTGGTAGGGTGCATTTTAGTATTCCCCCTTCACAATGCTAGGCTTGAAACTGATTCTAGGTGAGTAGGCCTATGTTTTAAACTTGTATTAGGTTATTCCATTGTGTGAAGGTGGAGAACTCTTCGAAGACCCCCCCTTCTTGACTCCAATTCGTCACCGTATAAATTGATCCTCTCCCCACTTTCCTATGGCTACTTCCCTCGCTTAGGGGACCACACAACCCAAACCATCCCTCCTCTATCCACCCCATTCTTCCATCAATTCTTGCAAACTATATACAATGAGCCAACAACGTTTTCATTTTCATGTGTAAAAAGTGTTTTCTCACTTTTGAAAAAATTTAGGCAACTTAGTTGTATTTTAGCTAAAATACGCAAATTCTCAAGAAAAGCCTTCAAAATTTTGATATCCAAGCTTGTCTCGCCCAAAGCTTGTTAAAACCCTTGCAAATCGTAGTCGTCATCGTCGTAAACCGACCTCATGTGGTGAGGACGTGTTAAAGCCTACAGCCCACTGGGGTCGATCCTATGGCGAGATGGATCACGACTAATATGTCTCAACTGTAAAATATAGTGCTCCGCTCGATGGTAGGCTATGCGTGTTCAAATCCTCTGCTCCTCCAAATCTGCCTCCAACTGTTGTACACGAGACTCCATATCTTGTCGCAATAGATGTGCTTGCCAAGCAAACATGTTGCGTACATGGTGAGAATGAACCAAAAAACTTCAGTTCAAAACATGCAACAAAAAATAAACTAAAATAATCAGAATAACTAACCTCGACCCTAGACTCAGCCAACAATGCCTCCAACTCTGCAATCCGTGCATCTCGACTATGCAATTCATGTTGAGGCGGTGTAGATGTGGGAGGCTCCATAGATGTGGGAGGTGGGGGAGGTGGAATTGAAAGTGATCTTGATAGGGCAGAGACCATGTCGTGCAAGGATGAGGCCAATGAAAGAACATCCCCCCTAATGCATCCTCCAACAACTCGCATTGCTAGTGCAGGGATAGTGTGCAGCTTTGGTGCTTCGTGTCGACGCCGCCGAACACCTATAGTCTGACGCTCCTGACGCCCCATCCTACCATGTCCCGCTCCTAATCCTGGAAGGGTACTAAGGTAGTCTACCTGATGACCAAGCACAAACTCGACGTATAGCTGCATGGCAAATGACATGGCTATCTGACGGTTGTGAGGCAATCTAGCACCATTCACAATGAGATATCTCGGATAAATGTGTGCTGCCATGACGGGGTGCCTACAATGTAAAATATAAAAGGGCTGCCCTGATGGTTGCATCGCCTCAGTGTGACCATCCCAAAACATATCCTCTAAGGCCTGCCTGTGAGGTGACTCATGCTCAAACAACTCTCGAATGGCTCTCCAATCCAAGCCATGACCACTGATGATCTCTGCCTCAACCTGTGCCTGAAAGGTATCCAAAACGTCCTCAACTGTGTCTAATCAATCTAGAGCATCAATGACTGAATCGAGACTCACAACCAAGTGAGGGGGTGCACTAGCATCCTGCAGTGCCCTCATCTCAGCTCTCAAAATCGCTATCTGCATATGAACAGTGGTGCCAAAACCTACGCGCCAGCTGGCCCATGCACAAAAAACACATGGAAATTAATAGTCTATTTGGGTAATGAAAATTAATATTCTATTCAATGGGACTTAATAATCTATTTGGGTAATGAAAACTTTTAGCTAGCCAATTTTGATTGAATTTTTACAAAAGCTCATGACAAGCTTTCATGGAATCACATAAGTCTTTGTATTTGTCTATGTAACTATATCCATACATAGATCTACAACCTTTCCTAGTTCCCTATTTGTATAGTTTCACGTGCCACCTAAAGGGATTGCTAGCCACATGATCTACCCTCTCCTTGCATCAACCTCTCGCACCATATGATTTGAAAATGATGTGAAGGTGAATGTGTTGTTCAAATAATCCTATTTGTTTGATTGATTACACTTAGTTACGTACTCCTTGATGAGGTAGGATGTCGTTGGGATCATCCTGTGGACCTAACAGTAGATGGGCCGAATGTGTGGCTATGCCTACAATAGTGCTATGTTGCAAATGCAACACATGCACTCCCTACATGCTCTAAGTTGCTCCTCTTCAATGGAAGATGCACACACAATAGTTATTTAATGGTATTATTGAAAAAGGGATTTAGATGTACATCCTTGGTCTTATTTCATTTTCTCAAACTTTGTGTTAAAGATGCTATACTTCCCTAATTTGAAAAATAATATAAAAACTACTTTAATCTCTTTTTTAAAATAAACGAAAAAGATGATTTTAAAAAATAAAATATATACATTTTGACATTTAAATAAAAACTTCACTAACTTGAAAAATAATATAAAAGCTACTTTAAACTCTTAATTTCTTTTTTTAAATTAAATTTTCCAAAAAATAATAGATTATTTTAAAAAACAAAACATATACGTTTTGACATTTAAATAAAAACTTCACTAACTTAAATAATATAAAAGCTACTTTAAACTCTTATTTTCTTTTTTTTTAAAGATGACTTTTAAAAATAAAATCTAAACGTTTTTTTATTTAAATAAAAAATTCACTAATTTAAAAAATAACATAAAAACTACTTTAATCTCTTTTTTATTAATAGATGATTTTAAAAAATAAAATATATATGTTTTCACATTTTAAATAAAAACTTAAGTATTAAAAAAATAATTTAAAAAAACTTTAAAATGCATTTTAAATTTTAAAATATTTTATAATTAAATTAGATATTCCTATAAACTAAAATTTAAATAAATTTTTGCAAAAAAAAAAAGCTACATTAAAAAAACCTTACCTGGAATGTCTCGCTCCGTCCATCTTCATCGCTCCATCGTTCTCCGTGGATTTCCATCGGTCCTTCTCCATCGCTCAAGTAGTTCCGTTGATTTCGATGAGGAGGAGCTCGATCGAGGTTTGAAGGATGAGGGGGTCCTTCTCTTTATATACGAAAATTTAGGGTTTCAATACCACGATCGAGGTATTGGGATGCCACGTACCTCGATCATGGTATTGGATGTGCCACATACATCATTGGGCCAGCATACCATTTGTGATGCCACATACCTTGATCGTGGTATATCACATGCGACATACCTCAATCGTGGTATTTCACATGCCACATACACATCGGTCCAGCATACCTCGATCGAGGTATAGACATGCCACGATACCTCGATCGAGGTATGTCAACTGCCAGCACGGTACATGTCAGATGCCACATACCTCGATCGTGGTATTTGAGATGTGGCCATGTCCTCGGCCGAGCATACCACAATCGAGGTATGTTAGATGCCATGTCGGATGCCACATACCTCAATCATGGTATTTCACATGGCCCATGTCATCTATCCACGATACCTCGATCAAGGTATGTAGACTTGCCACAATACCTCGATTGAGGTATAGGTGTCTTGCCACGATACCTCGATCGAGGTATAGGCTCAGTTCGTTGGACTAAAATGGAGGACCTCGATCAAGGTATTGGCTTGGTTCGGTTGTCCTCGTGTGCAAATTTCATTGGAGATGATAACTCGATCAAGATAGTTCACACCGAAGAAAAACCTTTGTACTTTCACTCGAGGGAGTGTCACACTCCCCTGCAAGTGGTCCGGAAGTGGACAACCTTATCTTGCTACCTCCCTCAATGAGAGGATTATTGAGTCCTAGAAAATGAAGCACACCATGCACCTACAGGAAATGCGAACACAGAAGTCAAAGGATCAATGATTCAAATTGCATGAATATGCAAAGAAGTAGTTGAGGTATACCTTCTTCCCATAACCTAGTTGAGAGACTTGCCATATGAAGGCATCATGCAAGGTGGTGCGGAGATTCCCTTCAGGCATCGCCTCCAGGATAGTGAAATCAAATACACCTAGCACATGCCTGGCACGCATGTAGGAAATATTCTTCACCATGTACATCACAATGCCTTCATATATAAACTCATCCACCAATTGTGCCATGGTTTGCCTTCTCTCAGAGACAAAGGAAAGGTGTTGCATGCACAAGCAATCAAGGAAACGTGAAGGCTACAAAAGTCTACATGAAGTGAAGGTTTGCTTGCAGAGGTTTTGTTTGTTACCATAGCATGGTCTTTGGGGTTGGGGCCATACTTGGTAACAATGATATGGTCAGTGGGAGGGATGTCTAGGTTGACTTTCACAATCATGAACACAAGTGTATCTATGACTAATGTAAAAGGTGCACGAAGGTTCTCCATCTGGTTCGCGGCCTAGGGTGCATAACAACGTATTACTATATCTGGAACAAAGGAATATATCGCACCATCAAATGGCTCGCCCTTTAGAACTGTTCTGGTTGCGTCAATACGCAACGAGAACATCGAAGTTCCTCCCTCACCAACAACTCTCTTGCTGGATGTAGGCCCCTCAATTCTGTAGTAATCATCAACTTGGAAGACATCCTTGAAATAGTCTCTTCGCATGCAGAATCATCGAGATCTATGTGCATGTAGACCGAGTACGGAACGTCTTTCACTTTGAAAGTGCCGTACTTCGCCAAAACCTTCCCTTTAAAGGCAAAGCGATGCAATACAAACTTAGATAGCATGCCTATAGCCATGGTTGGCAAAGAACTTGGATTCGGAGGTTCAGGACGATCGTGAACATTCACCCTACTAGGGCCCCCTTCATTGTTTCGAAGGAATATGTTTTCCATTGCATTGGGTGCCATCATATTGTTGTTGCCAATGGTAATTCCATGGTGCACCCCAACGTTTGAGCTTCCTAGAAAATTCAACTATTATTTCAGTGACAATTACATGGATGGACAATATGGATTGGTAGCTACATAGTTTGCTTCAGGGTTTTTTATGTGTCACAATCGTATCCTATTTTGATTAAAGGCTACCTCTACAGCTGCAATGCAATACATTGAGAAGCAATGCAATTTATTTGAGACCATTCCTTGTTAATCACATATTTCCAATGTGAAACTCCAAAAAATACTGAACCAAAATCTCGCCAATGTAATTGAAGGTTTCTAAGGACATGTGCTTATACTTGTTTCAAGCAAGGACAAGAATGCTCAAAGACACGCCGACCTTAATTTCCAAAAGAAACAAGAAAACAATCTATGTACATGTGAAGTTTCAATGTAAATGTGGTTTGTGCATAATGAAATGGCACTAGCTTCATGAGAGTGCAATAAACAAAGTAGGAAAGTTATTTATGAAAGAATAGTATGCTTTGTAACATCAAAGAAAGTGCATCCAAGCATGAAAGTAAACATTTCGACATCAAAAATCTTTAGTAAACAACGCAAAGATTTGGCCAGCACATTATGTTGGAGATGCTAGAAGAATGGCCACCAAAAAGATGCATGTCTTTTGAAGAGCAAATCTATCAGTTAAATGATGCGAACTAATCGTGGGTGACATCGGAGTCGCCCTGGTCCTCCAAGATTAGTGGTCTAACATAAATCTTAATCTCGCAATTGAGCTTAAGTTTGACCCTAAGTTCATTGCCTTTTTCTCGTGCTATTTGGCAAACTGAAAAGTGGATTTAAAATAAGAACACTTGGAAACATAACAGCTGAGACACTACTTGGTGACAAATTGAGATCCACACACCTTTGGCGCATGCTTGCTTTGTAGCTGCAACGAATGCAATCTTCAAATTTTTCTTGGTATTCTTTCGCACGCCTGCATCTTTGCATGGAGCCAGGTCCAAAGGAAAGCTCTTTCTAGATTGTCTAGCAGGGACAGAGGAATTCTTTTGTTTGATGAAGCCGAAATGTGCAACGATCATGAATCAACTTGAATGCCTCTTCGCTCTAGGAAACGTGGGCATCCCAGTGATGGTGCACTCGAGATCGCAGCCAAGGCAATGCTCCACAATTTATAGATCCAAGTCGATGGTGCACTCAAACGATTGCTGTCACTGATCTCGGAAGAGGCCCTCATTCAAGTGTGGTCAAACATGTAGCCTGCAGCAAGAAAGAAACCTGCATAAGCGTGAAAGTGCCGACGATTGGTGCTTCCAGTGAGTTGATCGCCAAAAAGGCGAATTGCGATGCATGCATGCAAGATATCAAACAATGCATGTAATGCATGTTGGAATAACCCGTTTGACTCCACGTGGCACCTCCTACCACCAACAAGCCACCAACGGCCAAGAAGAACCCAGGCGGATTGGCACACGTGGCCAGAAAAGAGATAGGCATGGTGCAGATCTGGACCGTACAACCAGCTCCATGCGATGCCAATCCCACGCTAAAATGAGCTTTCGAGAGCCCTATCGGTTTACTTAGGCCTCCATGTGTGGCAGGCCAAAAACACCGATGTGAGGTGGTGTAAGCGGTTAGGTGGCACGTGTGATGATATGGGAATGTCCCTAGCCTTTAGGATGCCTCAAAACTTTGTGGAAAAGCACATAATGACGTTTCATGCGACGTGTTCTTTAAATTTTCTTTACTGCGTAATGAGGTTTGACACGTCGCTCTACACTCTGACCATAAAGTGAGCTTTTACTTGCACAGAATTTAGAAAAGCGAGAAGTCTTCTGTTAGTTCGCCTGCTACATGGCATGATCGGACATTTGCCTGTGGAGGCAGGTTTATCTACACTGACGTTAATGAAGGGAAAAAGTATAGCCTACAGAGGATGAGCGTTCTCGCGGGGTAACGAGAGCCCTCAGTGCCTCAACTCGCGATTACGACGGGGGTATTGTTTACTTTACGGCTGCACTGTAGACGGTCCTTTCCATGCCCGGAAGCCTTTTCGGCTGCAACTTGTAAACCTCAGCCCGAGTCGCAGATTGCGGCCAGTCCGACACTTGACGTTCAGGAATGACCGAAAGACAATGCATAGATCAAGTAGACGACGGCGCATCTCTTCAAGCAAGAGTACGTGTCTCCTGATCTGGAGAGTAGCGTGGATGAATAAAGGTTGAAAACTTCGAGACGGGGAATACTCGAACTTTTGAGGCGGATGGATAGAAACACAAGCAATTCGCTAAGCAAGGACTCTCAGGCATTTGAATATCCAGGTAGGCATGACGACACAAGCACCCGGTGACACGGGCTGAACGCCATAGATGAAGACATTGCCGGTGACTTTTCTATAAACGAAGAATCGAGTTGGCTTAACGCAGAATTTTTTTAGACCAGTATCTCATGAACCATGTTTTTCTACGACCCTACGGCATGGACGGCTTTCGCAGTTGTGATGACAAATAGTATGCGTTTGCTAGAAAACTTAGTAAGCAATCACAAACGCTCCCACTAGGGGCCTTATATTGTAATGCGACACTTTCGGTGCCTGTGCGCTAGCAACCACCGCCTATCGTCTATAGATATGAAAGTCTTTCGCGTGTGGCCCTGTACCCCGCTCCTCCTGTAGATGTGCCGACTACAACACCCATAGATGCACTAGTCATAGCCAGGCTTCCTACCACCACTTTCGTCCTTTGCCACAACGATTTTAACATCGTAGAGTGGTTTGGACTAGGGTGCAGCCACATTGCACATCTCCATTGCATGACCGGCCACATGGTGGCACGATCAGTGTGCCCTATATGCTTTGCTGACATTGATGTGGCCACATACAGAGGACTAGGCATGGATGATCTGTATCCTGGTCATCGGCAGGCCATTGATCCATTTGCCCGTGTGGTCTTGATAGAGCACTATAGGGAGGAGGCACAGAGAGCTTTGCTACAATAGGAGGGTGCTGATACTTTAGTGGTTGCAGTGTGTGTTCTGCGACACTCCTCATATGGTGATTTCATGCCAGGTGACGAGGCACGAGCAGAGGAGGCACATCGTATTGAGCGAGAGGCAAAGCTTCATATATCATTGTAGCAATGGGTGGAGCAGCAACTTGGGCAGGGCCGAGACTAGCATCTTCTACATGTAGAGATGATTACTCACTCTGGATTTGAGGCACAAGTATTCACAGATGCACGACTTTGGGAGCTGAGGCACGCATACATAGAGGAGGAGAGGGAGATAGATGGCAACGGTGGCTTGTGCAGCATGCCCTCCTCTTCATCAGGATGAGGCTGGCCCATCTGATCCGTCTTTGCCTGAGGGCACAAAGCAGACGGTTGTGCAGCGGGTCATACAGGAGCCACGTCAGAGGATGACTAGAGGACCATATGTGGAGTTATCAGATTCTAATTCAGGATGATTGTTGAGGCTTCATACATATATTGTTTAGGGATGCACTTCTGCACGATGATGATGATGATGTACACATTCATTAAATTGGTACTTTCATGATGTTGTTCTTACTTTTATGACATATGAGCATTTTGATACTTTCATGATGTTCTTCTTACTTTTTTAATCTCACTTTATAGTTTGTTCAAATCTAACATAAACATTTAAAATTAGGAGTATCATTTTGAATTTCAGATATCTCAATTCACACATCTCTAATACATAAGGTATTTTTATAATAATGCCGTGTGAAGTAATTGTAAACATTAAGCATTGAAAAAGTGTTCAAGTATAAGGTCTCTCTCTCTCTCTCTCTCTCTATCTCTCTCTCTCTCTCTCTCTCTCTCTCTCTCTCTTGTGCTATGAACTTTATCATTTTGAATATCATATTGAATTTTGTATATATCAATGCTTGCAATTATTACACTAATATTGTTACTAATTTTTGTAAATTATAGATTAAGAAAAAAATGTCAATGTTTAGCATGGAATGGTGCTCATTGGTAGTAACATGTGTCAAACATTAATACATGATTATGTACGATTAGTCCAAAATCATATAATACATATATAATTTTTAATAGGTAGTCACTAGTAGTGGGTGCAATGTATGCATTATACCTTCCACTTGGCACATACCAAATCAGTTGGAGACCAAATCTTGCATAGATGTATGTCTAGGGTATCCTAAGAGCTGTGCAAAGTTTCATGTAGAACAGATAAGTCCACCGGTGCATTTGGTTAGTATGTTTGCCATTTTTCATACATAGTCACTAGTAGGGAGTGCATGCAAAAATGTATGCATTATACTTTCCACGTGGCACATACACATGCATATTTGGTTAGTACGTGCGCCATTTTTCATACATAGTCATTAGTGTGGATTGTAAAAATGTTCACATTATACCTTCCACGTGGCACATACCAAATCAGTTGGAGACAAATCTTGCATGGATGTAGGTCTAGGGTAGCCTAAGAGCCATGCAAAGTTTCATCCCCAACAGATAAGTCCACATGCATATTTGGTTAGTACGTGCACCATTTTTCATACGTAGTCACTAGTAGGGATTGTAAAAATGTATGCATTATACCTTCCACATGGCACATACCAAATCAGTTAGAGACCACATCTTGCATGGATGTAGGTCTAAGGTAGCCTAAGAGCCGTGTGAAGTTTCATCCCTAACAGATGGGTCCACATGCGTATTTGGTTAGTATGTGCGCCATTTTTCATACGTAGTCACTAGTAGGGATTGAAAAATTGTACGCATTATACCTTCCACGTGGCACATACCAAATCAGTTGGAGACCAAATCTTGCATTGATGTACGTCTAGGGTAGCCTAAGAGCCATGCAAATCCCCAACAGATAAGTCCACATGCATATTTGGTTAGTACATGTGCCATTTTTCATACATAGTCACTAGTAGGGAGTGCATGCAAAAATGTATGCATTATACCTTCCACGTGGCACATACCAAATCATTTGGAGAACAAATCTTGCATGGATTTAGGTCTAGGATAGCGTAAGAGCCATGCAAAGTTTCAACCCCAACAGATAAGTCCACATGCGTATTTGGTTAGTACGTGCGCCATTTTTCATACAATCATTAGTAGGGATTGTAAAAATGTTCACATTATACCTTCCACGTCGCACATACCAAATCAGTTAGAGACCAAATCTTGCATGGATGTAGGTCTAGGGTAGCCTAAGAGCCATGCAAAGTTTCATCCCCAACAGATAAGTCCACATGCGTATTTGGTTAGTATGTGTACCATTTTTCATACATAGTCACTAGTAGGGATTGTAAAAATGTATACATTATACCTTCCACGTCGCACATACCAAATCAGTTAGAGACCAAATCTTGCATGGATGTAGGTCTAGGATATTCTAAGAGATGTGCGAAGTTTCATCCCCAACAGATAAGTCCACATGCATATTTGGTTAGTATGTGTGCCATTTTTCATACGTAGTCACTAGTAGGGACTGTAAAAATGTATGCATTATACCTTCCATGTGGCACATACCAAATTAGTTGGAGACCAAATCTTGCATGCATGTATGTATAGGGTAGTCTAAGAGCTGTGCGAAGTTTCATCCCCAACAGATAAGTCCACATGCATATTTGGTTAGTACGTGTGCCATTTTTCATACGTAGTGCACAAGAAGATTTCAACTGCATTTGAACCTGTAAGATGTAAAGGATACCTTAGGCCTGGAAAAAATTCTCTGAAGTACTTAATCAGTAGTACCACAAAATGGCATGAGAGTTGCACATCTAAGAAAGCTTCCTTAGTTATGAAGTTTCTATTCAACATATAGTTGGCATGATGAACAATCCAAGACCTCCAAATTTGAAAGAAAAAAGAGACTTTGCCCATAAGATAGACTCGATCCACAAGATTCAAATGTGGAGATAAGAAGATGTCAACATGTAGTCTCCAGCAATTTCAAGATAAGCTTGTGTTCCTAGCGTGCTTCTCTCTTTTCTATGAATTCCATTGTTTGCCAATTCTACCAAGCACCATTGCACTTGTCTACTACATATTCTTTCAGCTCCAGCCCAATTTTGGCGGTCATCTTGCCTAATGTCTCCCTCCCTTAGCATATGCTTGTCGATAGAAAAAGCATCATACACAATAATGACATGATTTAAGGTGATCCAAACATTGCCAATAGAGCTAATTGACACTTAGGCTTGTCAAGAACATTGACTAACTTTTTTTCATTATGACTTGATTTTCTAAAACTTTTGCTGAGAGAGGCCATCCATCCCATTTTATCCCAAATCTACTACCTCTTTTATCTAGATAATTGGAGATCATCAATGTTCTTCGTCGACTATCACCATCAGATGCATGTCCAATAATTGGTCCAACCATGGTCTTTAGCTTCTCATTCCATAAGTTTAAAATAGCATCCCTTTGCTTGTAGACAAAACTTGCATCAAATCGGCCACAAGTGCAATGAAATGCACGAACCAAGCGTGGGAGTGCATCCTGCAATGGATTGGCAAGAAAAACTTTTGCACGTCCACCAATGACACAATACCATGGCATTGTTGACCAGATGTACCTCGCCAGCGTTCAAATTTCTGGATGTAAACAATCCATGGCCATGCCCATCCTAGTCCTCTTGATGATCACTGAGCCAATATAATCAAAGCAATCGGGGCTCTCGGCTAGGTGCAATAGTTTAGGAACATCACATGACCCTATCAAAACTTAAAATTTTAGCGTTACATGTAACTTTGATCTCAATCAATGTGTGAGAAAGCCAAAGGCATTTTGTTTTACATCTTTTGTGCTTTCCTTCCCCCTTGGAATTGACTACAGTATCATTGGGCACGTTCCCACTCATCCTCACCAGCTCGTCCTCTATTTGTTTTGAGTTTGTTATGTAGACGCTAAACCCGAATCAAACTTCTCTAACTACTCAAACCTACCCACAGTAGTCATCAAGCTTAGTTTTGAACCATCATAACTTTGCACTGAAGAGCACATTAATGGCAAGAAACTTTTGTAGAAGAGCAAAACATACCTCATCATGAACTCTAGCCTATCATTTGGCCAACTTGGTAAAGCCTCTACTAATGGGATGCACTCCAAAGGTTGCAACTTGAATGTGCAAACATATCACTCACCTTTGAGAAAAACTAGGTTTAAGAAAGATCAATTTGGCACAATCTCATACTTTTGTAATTATGGGATCAACAGACTTTGCAAATTGCTAATCTACAAAATTACCAACCTCTATCGGGAACATCAATGATTTCTTCTAGTTCACATTTTTTCGCACGTGCATAGAAATCCTTCACTTTTTGCTGACATATACCTATACTTGCATGCACAATCACATGGGTGCCATAATGATAGTATTCATATAATATGTCCTAGAAGTTCAAACTCATGAAAGATAATATTACCAGCTTAGACCCATGGCAATTGCACTAGCAGCCATTGCAACCACGTTGATTCCTCGCACCTTTAACAGTGGTGCTTCCTTCCATCTTTTCCCAAATTCCCAACTCAGGCTTGGTGTTGGAAACAATTGTGAGTATGAGTGATTTGATTCAATATTTGTAGAAAATGTTTCTTTTCTTTACTCTCTGTGTCCTCTCAAAAGGGTTCCAAGGGAGTGGAGGCCTACAGCAATGATGCCAATGCTGATAATCATTATGAAAGCTAGTACTCCTGACTTTGATAAGACTCAAGGTCAATCCTCCATCCATTTTGGTACCTCCTCATTGTAATAGAGTTGGAATTTCTCGGGGGGGTCACTATGTACAAACCCTCTATATCACGTGCGTTCAAGGCCTATATTTAAAATCCCTTATCTGTAAAATTTTTCATTAATAAAATGTACCCCTTTTCTATACAAATCTGTAATTTTTTTCCAAAACTATTTAAAATAGTCCCTTATGTATATTTATTTATGTAAATTTTAGAAATAAAAAATATCCTTTTGTTGAACTCACGTGATAGAGTTACATATGATGAGTGACCCCCCCGAGTGGAATTTAAGGAGGAGATTTTGAAGAGCAGTGACATGAAGGTGATCGAGAAGGGCTTCGATGCCCATAGGGAAAATGGAGATGCAATTATTACAAATCCTCCAGAGACCTATGTTGAGATATCGAGCTCCACTCGTGATATGCCAAGGTGACCGTTGTGCATTTATGTCACCGACTTGTTAGCTGCAGATGCGGTTGGTACACCGCCCATGAATAATAGCTGGATGACAGCTATCCTTATGTACTCTAGTTTGTGGCTCAGTTAGTATGCCACCTTAGTTAGCTGAGTTTGGTTTGAGACCCACATATAGGGTTCTTCTATTTCTTTGTACTAGAGTTCTTTTGGCTTTCACAACTAAGAAGAGGAAAACGAGAGGAAAACTGTTTTCAGCCTCCACCTTTGTGTGTATTCCCCCATTGTGTATGTGAGAAAGCCGCAAGTGAGACTCCTTCCTTCTCTCCCACTATCTTAACAAGGTATCAAAGCTTGGTTCGTGGTAAGGAGCTCAAGAAAGCAAACCAAGTTCACAGTATCCTGGTAAGAGGACTAGTGTTGCTTTCCTTTTTTGAGTTTGGGAGCAAATCTCTATAGGTAGCACAGCCGAAAAGTGCAAGAGTGCATTGTCTTAGATTGAGACGCCCTTCGCGGTGTGACAAGAAGGCAATATATGCTGCAGGATGGGCAAAGCCCTTGGTGACTTTATTTTTTTGATTTGAGGCCATTTCAGGGCCCATTTTGGAGGCGAAAGTTCTCCGCAAGCACTGAGAAAAAGGCCCTGTTTTTGCTACGCGACCACTGCTCTGCAGGTCGGTGAAAAGTTACCGTTGAAATTGCATCGTATGCCTATGCACAGAGATATTGGGAGTTACAGAATCATCCTTATTTCTTGTTTATGCAAAATCGTCACTGGGAAGTGACTGTGTTGTCAAATACCACTTTCGTCAGTTTTGCAGATTTGCCCTTGTGCGGCAGAAGCTGTGTTTTTTGCAGTGGCAGAATATTTTGCAGTGTTCTATAATGGTGTCTGATTCTCTTTCACAGATTGTCAATGAAAAGCATGACAAGAACAACTTCCAAGCATGGAAGTTTAGAATGACGAATTTCCTTATGGGAAAAGGCTATTGGGAGTTCATTACACGAAATGAAGAAGGACCAGTTCTTCCTAATGTTCCCAATCAACAGGAAATGCAAGCATTTGAAGGATGGCATAAGAGAGCCAGAAAACTTATGTACTAGTTGCCTATCAGTATTTCAGATTCTATGATTGTGCATATTCAGGATGCAACTTTTCCAAAGGAGGCATGGGATACTTTGGAAAAAATGTATAGGACAAATACACAAGCCAAGAAAATGCAGCTCAAGTAGGAGTTGCATAATGTGCAGAGAGAAAATATGAGCATCAACGACTACCACATGAAGGTGAAGAAAATTGCAGATGCACTTGCTTCCATTGGGTCGCTAGTGGAAGATGATGATTTAGTTTCTATGACCTTGAATGGTCTAGGAAAGGATTATGCATAGTTCTAGACATCTATTGCCATCCATGAAAAATTTCCTGATTTTGAGGAGTTGTTTGCTCTTCTAATTTCTGAAGAGCAGAGAAATGGTTGTGCATCTTCTTCAGGAGGAACTTCAAAAGAAACTGTCTTCTACTCGGAGGAACTCCAAAAGAAACTGTCTTCTACTCAAATGCTGGAAGAGGTAGAGGCAGAGGCCGATTTGGAGGCTATGGTAGAGATCAGAATATGCAGCAAACTCAAGAAAACCAGTCCTATGGAGGACATGGTAACTCTAGAGGCAGGGGGAGCCAAAGAGGTCGTGGTGGATGGCAGAGAGGCCAAAATGCAAACAGCAATGTTGAATGCTACTACTCTGGTAAAATGTGTCAAATGGCTAAAGACTGCTATAAAAAGCAAAATGACATCATGAATGGAAATTGCAGCAAGGGAATTATGCATCTTCTAGTAGACATGGTGATGACAGAAATGAGCATCTATTTATGGTGCAGCACATGACCAATTCTGTGACAAGTACAAAAGAAAGAAATGATGTGTGGTATGTTGACTCAGGTGTGTCAAACCACATGACAGGTCATGCAGAATGGATGCAGGATGCAAGGAAAATGGAAAGACCAGGATTTGTGGAGACTGGAGATGATACTACACATCCTATTGTGCAGATTGGTAAAATTCCTTTGTCTATGCAGGATGGGAAAAAGAAATAACTGTTTGATGTATGTCATGTCCCAAATATCACCAAGAACCTAGTTTCTATTGGTCAAATGGTTGAGCAGGGCTTGCAGGTCAGATTTAATCCTCATGGATTCTTTGTTGAGGATATGAAAAATAACCCTCTAATATCGATTCAAACAGTTCCAATAAATTCCTTCCACAATACCAAATTAGATTTAGGGGTTTAGCTTGTTGCATATAGACGATGTCTTTAATAACGTTTCTAATCAAAGTAAGTTGCTACTTCAAGCATACGAATATGAAGGAGAGGACAAAATGTTTTCCCAAAAGAAACAATGCAATTGGAATGAAACCACCATGGGTTCATTCCTATTAAGCAGATTGACTTTCAATTTCTCTCTTCACAGATCCTATACAACTTCCCTTCTTAGTATGGTTTAATATGCTTGGAATTTTTTCCGATGCTTATCAAATTGGCTCAATGCCAGAAGTTCTTAAGCATAAATTTTGTTTATGCTTGGTGTTTAGACTAGCAAGTTCCTTGAATGATAATAAAAAAAATCAACATCATTCATGGAGGTACACAAATGCCACAAATTGATCATCCATAGATCAAGAACTTCTTAATGTTGGTCTGTTTATGTTCATGAAAAACACACTTTTCTTTGTGTTGATTCTGTAATTTTGGTAATGCTCTCTGCTCAGCTAACTGTCTGAAGACAAGAAACATGGTTATGAGTTTAGTTCCTGTCAAGTGTCTCTAGATTGATGCTCTTAAGCAATCGTAGCCTACACACACACTCTCTCTCATGCTTTTCAGTTGTTTTATTTCTCTATAAACATGTTCTTATATGATCTATTCAGTGATCCTCTTGCTCAGTTGTTGTTGTGTTGCACTATTTAGACATACTGTCTTTAACATGGAGGGCATGCAAAATCATGTCTTGAATTTTCTTTCAAGAAGCCACAATGATTTGTGCAAATGATCCATTCTTGCATCCTCAAAATGCACCCATTGTGCTTGAGACCACTGCACAATTATAAGGGAATATGAAGTGGGAAGAAAAAGGGAACATCTCAACAAAGCAAGGCTTCAAGAGTCCAATCTGACTACTGATGAAAGAAAGAGGAAAAAAGTTTGTCATAATATGGAAATGTTTTTTGCCCAACAAATAGCTGGAATGGACGGTGGAGCAAAGAGAGACATATTGGATAGATTGCAGGCACATCCTACCCTAAGAGTAGCTCAACTACAAGAAACAAGAGATGAATCTAGTGTTCAAGTAGCTCTCCTATGTGGTGTTCTTAATACCCTCGAAATGGTGAAGTGACCAAAGTCATTAGTTGAACTATTTTTCAAAAGGTCTAGTTTGATGATGTTAGTGAACGATGGATATAAGGGGCTCCCAATCTAAACATTTCCACAACTTCAAGAGTTTTAAACATTCATAAGAGGAATTTTTATGCAACCAAATTTGGACTCCTTCTAAAGGAGGATGAAAATCTCCCCTTGTCCACTTGCCAAGACTGAAAGCACATAGTAGCATCATCACCTAGGAAGTGAAGGACTTGGTGTTCTTTTGGTCAATGCAAACTTGTGTGTCACCCAATAAGAAGGATGTATGCCACAAAAGGATAGGGAGAAAGTCATATAAGACACCTTATTCATCTTCTTGATATTCTTCAGGTGAGTGTTGTATCCAGATCCTTATCATCTTGATCCACCCGGCTGATAGTGCTTGGAGGTGCCATATATTGCTTGTTAAACTTACATATTGCTTGTTCGTTCTACTTCATATGAGATACTACTTGTTAGTGCCACATTTGCTTGTTAGTGGTACTTATTGTGATAGAATACTTGCTAAGTATGCTAGTTATGGCATATTCCTACTTGCTGCTCCTACTTAGTAGGAGACATTGCTTGTTAGTGCTACTAATTGCTTGTCGTGGTTAGTCTAGTTACTATGACATAGTGCTTGATAGTGTTGATTAGTGCTTCAAGTACTGCTTGTTTATTGCAACACTGTAGTTCTTATTATCGCTTAATAATGGTTATTAGTGCTTGTTAGTACTTGCTAATGCCACATATAAGTTGTTGGTGCTTGGTAATGCTTGTTTGTGCTACATATTTCATGTTACTTCCACTTACTTTCACACAACGCTTGTTAGTGCATGTTAGTTCAGTAACCTGCTAATTAGTACCTGTTAGTGCCTATTAATACTTGTTGATCCCTGATCATATTGTGGTCACTTTTATAGATAAAATTTCTGGTCACATTGGATTTTTCATGTGCAAGTTGAGTTATTTATAGAATTCAAGAAAGATTATCCAGACATCACAATGCAACAACGCTCATTTGAACGATTTAAAACCATTTTTTGTCCATAAATTGAAGGACAGATATACATGTTGCTGCATTCAACATGTCTAAATGGCCTTTTTGAAAGACTCTTTCAATATCATGCATCATGCCAACACCGGTTTGCATGGAGCGCATTGTTATTGCAATTGTGAAATATGTGCAAGGGACAATACTAGAGTTGTTTGTGAAGCTTCTAACCATACATACACTAGTTACATGCTTTTGCGAAAGTGTGTTGTGTCAGAAGCCTTCAGCAAAGCATGTACCATCACTAGAAATGCCTCATGGGAGAATGTACTAGTTGTGGTCCAAAAGACTTTCTAGCTTGCCCACAAGAGAAGGTTGACTCTACCCACCATGTTTTCATTAAGGTTTTTGAGGATCTAGATGTAACTATTAGAAACCAGGGGGAGACAAAAATAAGAAAGGTGCTCACATTCAAGAAAATGAACTACAGTGCTTTGTTACGAATGTCTCATAATTGCATGAAGAAGTTCATTAAGCACCACTTCATATACAAGTGGCAAGCTAAACAATTTAAAGAGAGACTACAAGGGTTTCCTAAAGATGTTGTTGTGTTTATGGTGGATTTTGCAAAAAATTACACCTTTAAGGAACAACATGAGATACAATCTATGCACTGGCACTCAGAGCAAGTCACTATTCTTGTTCAAATAACCTATTATTGTACAAGAGGTGAGGTTCAAAAAACCATCCATTTCTTTATATTTGATGACAAGGTACATCATATTCTACTTGTTCACAGCATTGTTTTATGCTACCTCACAATTGGTAGGCAAGACAAGATTTAGCACTAAAGCAGCATTGGGTTTGGTCAGATGGTGCAGCTTCCTAGTTTAAAGCGAGATGGCCTTTTTTCTTTGTTGCAAGGTATCCTTCCTTAACTAACCTAAAGATGACATGGAATTAATTTGGCTCTGGGCATGGAAAGGGTGAGCATGATGAAGCATGGGCTATTATGAAAAGAGCCTTGACACACGAGCAATTGAAGGAAAATTCAGAGAAGCTTACTTGTGCTCTCGGGGGGGTCACTCATCATATGTAACCCTATCACGTGAGTTCAACAGAAGGATTTTTTTTATTTCTAAAATTTACAGAAATAAATATACATAAGGGACTATTTAAAATAGTTTTGGAAAAAATTTACAGATTTGTATAGAAAAGGGGTACATTTTATTAATGAAATTTTTTACAGATAAGGGACTTTAAATATAGGCCTTGAACGCACGTGATATAGAGGGTTTATACATAGTGACCCCCCCCGAGCTTGTGCTACTGATGTGGTGAGTTTTCTGCATTCAAATCTCTCAAATGGAGCTCAAGTCTCCTATCCATCAAAAGGATGGAATATAAGAAGGTTGTTCTAGGAGGTGAAGGTAGGAGAAGTGGATAGATTAGTAGCATGGGACTGTGCTCCTATTTTCTGGTGTAATTGATGCACTTGGTCTATGGATTCTTAGAGCACAAATGCACTGAGCTCAAAATGCAAAAGTTTTCATGCTATTGTTGTGCTTGCATTTCAGGTTCTTGGAATAGATGTTGCAACAATGTGTATGTGATGGGTTGGGAATATCAACTTATTATCCTTGGACAGGACATGGAAGCTGAAGAAAACCCTTGTGATGATCAACTTATTATCCTTGGACAGGACATGGAAGCTGAAGAAAACCCTTGTGATGATCCTGCATATGAAGGACATCATGATACACTGAGTGATGCTCTCTATGTTGGAGACAATTTTTCAGTCAATGCAGAGGCAAAAAATGATGAGGGTGTAGATTTCTATGTTCTATGGTGCACTACTAAGAAGGAGCTTGTGAATCAAAATTTGAAGGATGGATACGGAAACATCATTTCATATGGTGGTTTTGTAGTGAAGGGGCTGTACTATGGAAAGAAGGCAGATAACTATGACTACCTTCTTGATAATGAACTCGAGGTCTTTTTGTATTCTCACCTTGTTAGAGCTATAAAGTTTCCCATGGTGGAACTTATGGATGGTGACAAGCTGTTCTTCATGTCGGATGAGGTGCATAAATTAGCCATATACAACAGCATGCCATTTGAGATGTAAACATGATAGATCTAATGTCGTCTCATACTTTCATGAATGATCGGGAACATCAATTTATTATCCCTGCAATAGTGTGCATTTCTATACTTTCAATGGCTACCATCCTTTCATTCCATGTATATAGTGATTGGCTTATATGAGTGGTTAGAGCTGGTAATTGGTGCTACTAGTTGGTGCTACTACTACATAGTGCTACTAAAAAGTGGTGTATATACTATTGCTAGTCCTGCCCAGTGATGCTACTAATTAGTAATGATGTTGCTACTAATTAGTGATGCTACAAGTTGACCCTGCTACTAATTAGTAATGCTATTGACACTAATTAGTGTTGCAGTTGCTTGTTGTTTGTGCTATAAGTGCTGTTGGTAATGCTACTAGTTAGTGTTGCTACTGCCACTAATTAGTGCTGCAGCTACTAGTTGTTAGTGCTCCTCCAAGTGGTTGGTGATATTGTAGTGCCAATAAGTGCTGCTAGTAGTGGTACTCAGTGCTCAATATGGTTAGTGTCTTCCATCACATTGCAAAAAGGATTTTAATGCTATGTACCTCCCAAGGACATTCTATTAATTTTAAGCACATTATATTATAAAAACACAAAGCAAGAGTTGAAATAAGAACACTATGAATGACTCTTTGTTTCAACTTGAAAAGGAATCCAATTAGTCTTCCATCTCCAAAAAGGAAACGTACAACAAAAATGAATTATTTTTATAAAAGTTATTAATGATGTACAGAAAAGGTTGGCATCCCACTACATGCATCTGCTTCCATCTTCAATACTTTTTCCAGCAGTTGTTTCTTATCATATACTCCATAATGTCAATGGAATCCTCATCATGTAAGAGGTCGTGCTCCAAATGTGCCGTGTAGGACTAGTGATCCTCCATTTGCAGGCACACAGCGTAATGTTGTCCATCAAGTAGGAGCACATTTCTTCATCACTTTGCATCTCAAACTTTGGAAGAACTCTCCAAGTTCCAACTGGGTTTCTGCAAATGTTGTACAAGGAGTCATCCAAAATAATACTATTGGCTACCAACAAGTGAGTGAAGTTGTTCCAGATGGTGGGCAAGTCCTTGAATATAAGAGGCTTCCTTCTTTGAAAATCCATCATGAATCCAGCATTGTGGCATTCTTCCTATGCCATGACTTTTATCTTTCGAAATATTTTGGCAAAGCATTTGCTTAGGATGTTGGTTACTTTTGTTCTTCTAGCTATGCTCCGAATAAAAACTTCGAACCATGACAAATAGAATTCCAAGAAGGCAGCAACATCTTTACAAATAAACATGGTTTGTCCCCTGCGCCCACCATTGCCTTCCATCAAGTGTGCATAGGATGGGGGTACATCACCATGATACGACTCAATGACCTTCACTAGTAGGCCATTCAAATCTAAGATTATAGCTCTTCTTTCTTGATGGAGAGGCACTTATACCATCGGTGGAATCGTTGGAGGTGGAGGCAGGGATAGGAGCCACTGGTGATCCATCAAAGGCATGTTTATAGGTCCTGAAGGCTTTGGCTCCCCAGTCTTTCCAATATGTCTAGACACCTCTTGTGAATCTGATCCCCAACCACTTGTCGGACTTTTGCTGGAGCTTGTCTTCATGTGACCAAGGAGATTATGCTCTCAGCAAAATCTGCCCAAGCAATCAACCCTGTGTTTGTACGACCATCCTGTCCATACTCATAAGCAAATACTCTTGCAAATGAGAGGGACAACTCCAAGTTGATCGAAGGTTCTTGATAGACCTTCAAATGAGATTCCAAAAGCGGGGAGTACACCTCGGGCCTGATAAACCGGCACTTCATTGTTTCTTTCCTCTACCGAAGGTCGGAAAAATAAGTCAACCAAAACCTATCCGAGATAGGTTCGGAACTTCAAGTTTAGTGAGTTGGCGCAGGTTCAGGCCCACCAAGCTTAGGGCATACTTTGTGTGGAATTCCTTCTTCGTTTTGCAAAACATCTTCTGGCTTGGAGAGTCAATGTGGGGTGCTTTAAACCTTGACATTGCCCCAAAAAGTGAACTGAATACTGATACTACAAATTTCAAAAACAGACACAATTAGAGAAAAATCTGATATGGACTACAAAAAAGAAATTAGATATACTATTTAAGACAGTTAAAATAGATTTAGATCGTGTTACACACTTAAAATAGATATAGATCATGATTCTATTAAATCATATTTAATTGGATCAATCCCGAATTAATTCTTATTGCTCCCTCTCCACCCTTCTCCCTCTCTACTTGTGTGAAAGGATGTTTTTCAAGAAGGTCTGTCTCTTTGGGCAATGTAGGTTCGTTTTTGTGAGATTTGGTTTTGTGAGTTTCGAAGCATGTTTTTGCTTGCATTGCTAAGCCCATGTGCTAATTTTCATGCTTGATTTTCAGAGTTAAGGGACAAAAAACGAAATTTGGTGAAAGAAAGAAGACTCACCTCTTCTTTTGTTGGTATTTCTCATCCTCCTCTTTCCCTTCCTTTCGTGCTTTCTCCTAGTTGTAGGATTATGCTTGTCCCCTCAATCCAATCCCTTTGGAAAGTTGCTTCTCCAAACTCCTCCTTTCTCTAATTAGTTATCTGAAAAATGGTATGTTTCCTCTCTTTTGTAGGGCCAGTCCACGAAATATCGAGCATGATTTTTCCAGGTAAGAAAGTGCTTCCTCTCTTTTTCTATTTTTATTTTCATGATTTGGATTCGCCCTTAAGCACTAGCTGCACTGATGGGCATAGAAACCCTCTCTTGACTCAAGTGCATCAAACCACATGACAGGTCATGCAGAATGGATGCAGGACGCACGGAAAATGGAAAGACCAGGATTTGTGGAGACTGGTGATGACACTACACATCCTATTGTGGAGATTGATAAAGTTCCTCTGTCTATGCAGGATGGGAAAAAGAAATACCTGTTTGATGTATTTCATGTCCCGAATATCACCAAGAACCTAGTTTCTGTTGGTCAAATGGTTGAGCAGGGCTTGCACGTCAAATTTAATCCTCATGGATGCTTTGTTGAGGATATGAAAAATAAAGGTCACTTGATAGAAAAAGGGAAGAAGAAGGGCAGGGTGTTCACGCTGGATGTGGACATGCCTGAATTGAGTGCAACAATGTTTGCACATGGGACTGGCGTAGTTGCAGATATTGATATCTGGCATAAATGCATTGGTCATGTTAATGTACAATGACTTAAATTAATGCAGGCCCAAAATATTGTTGCAGGATTGCCTAAGTTCAAGGTTGCAGAAATGCATAAGGTATGTGAAGCCTATAAATTTGGAAAATAGGCAAGGAAACCATTTCCTAAACGTGTTCAAGAGAGTAAGAGGCCATTGGAATTAATCCACTCTGATGTGTGGACTACTAAAGCTGCATCTATTGGAGGCTGTCATTATTTTGTCACTTTTATTGATGATTACAGCAGGAAAGTTTGGGTGTATTTTATGAAAAATAAAAGTGAGGCGTTTGGGAATTTCAAAGCTATGGTTGAGAAAGAAACAAGCCTGCAAATAAAATGCCTAAGGTTCGATGGAGGGGGAGAGTACCTCTCAAATGAGTTTGCAAGGTTCCTGCAGGAGCATGGCATAAAGTAGCAATATTCATGCAGTCATACCACACAGCAAAATGGACTTGCAGAAAGGAAAAACAGGCATATGGGAGAGGTATCTCGTGCCATGCTCAACGAAAAACACCTGCCAGATTATTATTGGGCATTATTATTGGGCTGAAGCAATTTCTACAATAGTCTACATAATGAATAGGACTCCCACTACAGCAATACAGGCATGACGCTAGAGGAGAGGTATACTGGTAGGAAACCAAATATTTCTCATTTGAAAGTTTTTGGTTGCATTGCCTATGTTCATGTGCCAGATGAGTTGAGATCCAAGTTGGTGGATCCAAATGCTGAGAAGTGCATCTTTATTAGTTATTCTCTCTAGTAGAAAGGGTATAGATGCTATAACCCTTCTACTCGTAAGTTCACAGTGAGCAGAGATGTTTTTTATGAGATGAGCAACCGGTATTAACCAGTAAATGTGATTGATGATGTAGATGCACAAAATGGTAATGTTGCACAGAATTCACAAGAGCAATCACAAAATATTGCTGGACTTGAGTGTCCTCTAGCAGTGGTTCACATACTTCACCATGGATAGGCAGATTGAGATCAAGAAAATCTCCTCAAAGCAATGCAAATAGTGGTATGCAAGTATCACAAAAGGGAAAAGAGAAAGTAGATCAGCCCATGGTTGATGTGAATGCAGGTCACTCTTATGTGGATGGTGAATCCAGTGGCTCAGAATAGAGCCTTGATGATGAGTTGGGTATTCTTTTTGTTGTTACACCTGGAGTAAGGAAGACAAGGGATGTTTTGAGAGCACCTGGTAGTGAGCCTATTTTGCGCAGGTCTACCAGAGTTAAGTATCCTATGGATAGGCTGAAATATGATGGATTTTTAGCCATTCACTATGCCTATATGGTCAAAGTGATACAAGAACATTTTTGTACATCAACCATTGGATCAAATGATTGTTTTGGATTTTTCCTTTGAGGTCCACAGTAGTGATCATTCAACTCTTCAATTCCTTGAAACTCATCGTTTTCATTATCAACTACTTGCACACAATCAATATGTTGTGTCTTTGGCCAAAATCTCTCGTACATGCCCTCTACACTATTGTTTGGTTTATCAAGCTCATCAATCATGTTCTTCTAGTACTTCACTACCGGCTTGTAAAACTTTGTGAAAGATGCTTCTGGACCTTGCAGGTGCACCCATTTTTCCCAAAAGTGTACATACTCCTTGATAGCAACTATCACATCTAAGTGATCCTTCACATACTTGAACATGGTTACACAAGGTGGCTCTCCACTTGGTATCATTGGATGACCATTTCTTGTCTCTTCCACAACTCAATGCCACCTTCACTTGGTTGCCAATCTAATGATCATGGATGCACTTTATATTGCATGATAGGAACTTCATTTCGCATAAAGAACCGAAATTGGAGAGGCTTTGAGTGTCCCACTAAAGCATCTTGCCCATCGCATAGTACAGTGAGTCTCTACTTCTTCTGTAGTGTGCAGTGCTTTCATAGTAGACTCAGTCTCCTTTTCCTTAAATGCAAGCTCTGATATTGCTTCAGTTGCACATTGTATTCTAATGGCAGCAATTAGGTCTCGAATGATTTCAGCCCTAAATAATTGTATATCTTCCTCTGAATATTTGAGCTCCAAAGAGTCTTCCGATGAGATCTGTGGCTTAAGTGAGAAAATTTCTTTGAAAATCAACATGCAGTTGTAGGCAACTCTCCACCCACAACTATGCCCATCTTCCTGCTCTACTACTAAATGCTTTTGGACGTCTACTGAGTCTTTGTATTGTCTTGTTTCTCTGATAGCAGATACCAACTTCTCAATCGACCTGCTCATCATGACATATTAAAAAAACTTAGTGTGTCTATTACATAAGGTACATAATATAGAAGTAACAACATATTAATAGAATACTTACATTTGCACTGAGCCATGAAAGCCTGCAATCGAGTTAACAAACCAATAATAGTTGTCTTCAAGGTCCCAAACCACTAGACTCCAATGTTCCCTATACGAATAATTAAGGACCATTATTATTTAACACAACGTTGCTAGTATAAGATGAAAATAAAGGGTGCCATGATACTTACATCTCGTGATATGCCATAAATAGGACTCGCATACCATGTAAATGTAAAGGCTGTAACCATTTACAAACATCGGCTATTGTCTTTCTGCTATCGCTAAGTATAGGAGAAAGGAGGGAATCCAACATATACACACGGTTTTGTACGGCTCTACCAAATCATGAGATAACTATACTGCACCAACAAATAAATGAATATAAGCTTATTAGATTCAATCAAAATATTGAATTATCAAGCAGAGAAAAAGTTTGTATCAAACCTGAGAATGACCATCGTAACATTGTTATTGACCTCATTTGAAGCTCTAGAGAGGATTGTACCAAAAATCAATTGTAGCCCACCCTCCATCCACAATTATAGATGTGGCTATTCTCTTGATGTGATACCTGACATGTTATATACTCTATTTGTTGTGCCAAGTCACATTGCCGCATTACTGTATTGATAGCACCTACTAACTTTCCAGCTGATCTACACATCAAAACATATAACAACAATGAATATGTGCATTACATATCAATCTACATGTCAAGAAGTGACAACAAGTGTAGTCTATACTTGCTCTAACATAGTGCCATGGGCGGATGTCATTGAGTTGGCAAAGAAGCACTTCTTTGCAAAGATGTCCATGACTACCAGACTCCAATGTGAGCTGCATTATCAATAAAGAATAATTACTGTGTTTGAGACAATTCTAGCAATGCAATAGAAAAAACAAGTAGGGTTTGATGCTTACTTCTATAATATGCTATAAAAATAACTCGTGCGTCATTCATAGGAACGTGCTTCAACCACTTGCAAACATCCTCTATGGTTTCTTCTTTGTTGCTAAGCACTTCCGAAATACAAGGATCGAGCATATATGAAAGGCTTTGTATATTTCATGAAAAATTTGCTATAACATTACTATATTAAGAAAAAAAGTATTAGCTTCTTGGGTTTAATCAAAATAAGCAAAGTATAAAGCCAAGGAAAAGGCTACATCAAACTGAGGATGGTTATAATGACTTTGACATTAACCTCTTTCTTAGGATTCAAGAGGATTGAAATATCTTCTTCACCAAATTCAAAAAAATGAGGTTGTTGTCGAATTAACAACATAGCGGTGAATGAACTTCCAATCTGCTCCAATAGATTCATGAAAAACACAGAGAATCATAACTCCCTAGATTCTTCACGGAATGGCAAGCATCTTTGTAGACATATGTTTCAGGCCTCATGACTCATCTTATTGAGAGAGTAGTCTACATTGTATTCTTCTTCACTTGCTATGTCTTCTACATCCTCCTTCTGCTATCCTCCTTCTGCTATAAAAATATAAAAAAGTTATGCGATGTACACATCCCAAATAAAGGCTTAAACAAGCAGATAAGGTTTTATACATGCTTTCATTAGAGTGAGTCTCTCCTCCGCTTGGAGCAAAAATTTAAAAAGTAAGGTTTCATACATGCTTTCATTAGAGTGAGTCTCTCCTCCGCTTGGAGCAAAAATTTAAAAAGTAAGGTTTCATACATGCTTTCATTAGAGTGAGTCTCTCCTTCTCTTGGAGGAAAAATTTAAAAAGTTATGAGATTTACACATCCTAAATAAAAATAAAGGTTTAAATAATCATAGAAGTATAAAGATAGCATGCTTTCTTTAGATTGAGTCTCTTCTCCTCTTGGAGGAAAATATAAAAAATTTATGATATTTACACATCCCAATTAAAGGCTTGAACAAGCATACAAGTATAAAGATAAGGTTTTATACATGCTGCAATGTAGTCATATTTTCAGGTTGTTTCCCAATGGTAGTAATTAGACGCTAAATACTCTCAGCCCGAAATGCTAGCAGATTGGCTTCTGTATATGATTCCATTTTGACTGGTAACTCCAAATCAAAAATCTCTCTAAGAAACAACATGCAGTTGTAGGCAACTCTCCACCCACAGCTATGCCCATCTTTTTGCTCCACTGGCAGACGTCTTTTGAATTCTACTTGATCTTGTTGCTCCGTGGTTGTTCTGACAGCAGATACTAGTCGATATGTAGCACTGTCCATCATGACATATTAAATATATTAATATGTCATGATCATAAGATACAAAATAAGAAAGTATCAAAAATATTAAGAGAATAATTACCTTAGGGAGTTGGCATGATAGCCTTCCATTGAATTCACAAACCACAAATGGTTGAATTCAAGGTCCCAGACGATCAGACTCCAATGTGAGGTACACGTCCATAATAAAAATGATTATTGTTTTACACAAACTTACCAAAGAAATAGTAAAAATAAGGTTAGAGTTGATACTTACGCCTCATGATAAGGCATTAAGATGACTTGCACCCCATTTAAATTCAAAGGGCTTAACCAGGTACAAAAATCTTCTATAGTCTTTTGCGGAGATCTAAGAATAAAAGAAAGGAGAGCATCGAGCATATAGACACGATGCTGCACTACACTAGGAAGACTACACTAGGAAGCTGAGAAATAACTACACTACACTAAGAAATAAACAAACGTTAGCTCATAGAATTGATTTGCATTCTGCACTAGAAAACTGATATATAACTACACTATGAATAAATAAACAAATGTTAGCTCATTGAAGTAGCAACAAATAAACAAACGTTACCTGAGAATGGCCAAGATAACATTGTCATTAACCTCTTTTAAAGGATTGGAGAGGATTGAAACCTCCTCTCTACCAAAGCTCAAATACTGAGGTTCTCATTTCAAAATGATCCTAACTTCAAATGAGCTCTCCATTTTATCCAATGTAGCTAAATTTGCAGAATGGGTCTCTGTCATAGCTTGTATTCTATGTTTGGGGTCATTCTACTTTTCCATGGTGTCTTTAAAGCTCTTGTGCTCATGGGATTCTTCAATCAAATTTAGAGGTGGTTGCATTGTTGAAGTAGAAGGGAGTGCCTCCATATTGACTTCATCCATTTCTTCTCCCTCTATTGCCTGTAAACAAATATGAGAGAATAGATTCATTATCTTTAAATTTAAATCTTATTTAAAAAATTGTATTTAGTTGAGAAATAGAGAGTTCATGCCACTAAGTATTGTCGTAGTGGCCTTTTTTCATAACCCTGCGAGCCATAATTATCAAAGAAGGCATCATCATGTTTGTCTTCATCCACCAACCTCTCTCTGAACGGGTCATGTAAGTCCATCTTTTCATCATCATCAATTGGGAAATTATGATCTTCAAGGTTATCATCCATGTCATGAGTGTCCTTGTGGTCTATCTCTTTTTCATAGCCTGTGGTTAGATCTACTTGAAGCTGAAAATAAGCCATGAAATGCTTATTTTCAATAATATTTATGGAGTGGCCTTTTTTGAGGAGATCCTCAAATAAATATCCCATCCTGCACAAGGTGACCTCCCAACTTGCGGTAGCAAATTCTCCATCATGGTAAGCAAGAGACTCCTACTTTTTGCAGGACTTCCATAGTTGTTTTTTTGATAATGTATGGACCTGGGAATATCTTGCTCTTCTAGCATCAATCTCAAATTATTTGAATTCCCTCTTATGTTCTTTTGTAAGGAGTGATCAGGGTTGGGACTCCACATACACAAAAAGAATGATTCAAGAGATTGAATCGCTATGCCACATTCTCTCTTGCCTCTCTTTGCTGCATAAACACCACTATAGATCTTCAAATCTGATGAATATGCTCGCTCTAGAGTAACTTGCATGGCTTCTTTGTCTTTTTTATCAACAAAAATGACAATGTTGCAAATGGCCACTTTGCTAATGGTGGTATATACTATTCTATCAATGAAGTTATGGATATCATTGCTAGAAACTTCATTGATAAATATCTTCACCCAATTTTCAGTTAAAGCTTCCTCTTTCTATTGTTTGTCCATAGATAAGACTCATCTTGCCTCTCTCTTTTCCATCTTCCAAGCATGGTTGACATTCTCGTGTTCTGTGGATAGGTGGAAGAAAATCCAAATGAGTATCTTGTGGCCTTCAGCGCCATTGTGTTTCTCTCAACTTTCTTACTGAAGACAGATGGCTGTTTGTTCTTCCCACATTTCTAGAGGGTTTGGCTCAAGTGTAGTATAAGAAGCAGGCAGTTGACGTTCGCCAAAGCTAGCCAAGGTTGATAGCAGCGAGCATTGAGTATTTTAGTAAAGAAGAGAAGCTGGAGAATGTGTACCTACAAGTGGAAAACTTAAAGTAGTCAGAAGGTGAGACGACACGTTGATATGTGGATCAAGCGGCCGTGCTCTTGGACCGTTTAATTGCCACACACGAGGACAATGCCGAATTTTGAGTTGGAATGACTTAGCATGTGTTGGGCTACCTTGTAGCAGGAGCAAGTGATGAATTCCATGCCTCAAGCTTAAATGGGAGAATCCAGAAACTATGGTGCTAGCACATGAGATTGCTCAAAAGTTTGATAAAGTTCAGTTTCAAAGAAGACGATTGTCTCTCCGCAACCCCCTCAATTCCTGCAACAACAATCTGGGGGGTCTAACTTAGGGGCATACCCCCACCCCTCATCAGGGATGTATGCACCACCTCCACCTCAAATGTATGGTCGTCCCTTAGATGCTTACCCTCAACAAGGTGTATATTCTCACCCTCCGCCTCGAAGATTTCCCCAGCCTCGCCCATGAGGCCCCCTCCTTTCTACTCCCTCGGCCCCTCCAGCTAAAGAGGCCCCCCTTGCAACAGAACCTGGAGTCAATGACCTAGCCAAGGCCCTGAATGATCTTCGGCTTGAGATGGTGGGCATTAGAAATCAAGCCAACCACCCTCCTAGAGACCGCCGTGCTAATGTTGTATGCTACGAGTGCCACCAGAAGGGTCATTATCACATGGAATGTCCCAATATTCCAAGGGTGAATCTTCTAAGTGAATCAGGCACTAAGGATTCTGACATAAAGATCCTTGACCTTGGGAAAAGAATTCGTACCACCTCGGACCCCTCTCCAAACCATGGATCGGGCCACCTTAGGAAGAAGGTGTCCTTCTCAGAGCCCTCAGATGTTGAGATGGCAGACCCACCAACAGAGAAGACTAAAAGATCCTGCAGGAGTAAGTGGTCACCCTTGGATTTTCCCATATAAAATTAAAAAAGGATCATATATCAAACACATGAACACCCATAGGTATCTCAAACAATCTCAATGCTTACCCGGCATATGGTCACATCCCATTCACCGTACTTTGAGATGTGATTGAGTGTAATTCTACGTGTACAATAAATGTTTCCTGGATATCGATCACACATAAATTTGATTTTTTTCTCCAACCACATTTTGTGATGGTGGATACAGAGGGATTCATCGTCACTGGAGCTGCTTGTTGAAGATGAAGACATCCTACGTATAAACAACACAAAAAATGTGTTCTTCCTTGAGTATTTAATTAGAAAACTCTATAGCGCCTCTATAAGCGCATCTATACTGTGGAACGTGTCTATAGGTGCATCTAAAACATAGTGTAGATGTGCTGATAGATGTGCAGATTGTGAATTAGTTTTTGAACCTACTTTTAGTGCACTTGCTTCCTTTCGATACTTTTAGCGCCACTTTCTTTCCTTTTAACACACAAAGCTTTAGGCATCCACACTCATCTCCAAGCACCCATAGTCATCTCCAGGCATACACACTCATCCCCAAGCATACAAGAGAAGAGGGTGAACAAGGAAGAGAAGAAGGAGAGGTAGCTTTGAAGAAAGACAAGAAGCTTCCATACCTCTATCCAAGGTAAGTCTCTTGGTGGTTGGTCTTCTCTAGAAGTTGTTCTCTTTGGATTCATCCTTTGTTGTATGTAGGGAAATGATGTTTTTGGTACTGTTGTTCTTTTTGGGGTTGGGTGCATGTCCTTTTCACCTTTTTGTCAAAAAGCATCTGTCGGAGTGCCTCTATAGGTGCCTCTAACAGCACGTCAATTTCTTTAGGAAAACAGGTGGCCATGTTTATAGAGGTGTCATTTGCCGCATCTATAGATGTGCTCTAAGAGATAGTTCCAAACATGCATTACATCCCTTTCCCTTCCCTTTCCCCTTCCCCTTCTCCTTTCCCTTTCCCCTTCCCCTTCCCCTTTCCCTTTCCTCCTTCCCCTTAATCCATTCTCGTTTCCCCTTCGTGTTCTCCTTCTATTCTCCCTCCTCCTTCCATTCTCCCATCTTGCCTTCTCTTTCCTTTCTCCTTACCCTTGCATGCATGTTTTGTTAAATTACATGGCATAGTGGAACAGAAACTAAACAAAGAATAGAGAGTAATAGCAAACTGGAGATGAACAAAATTTTCCTTCAATACTGATGTAGTACAGATGATGGCTCCATCCACCCGTGTGCTCCCACAATGGATCTTAGATGGCAATCTAGAGAGATACTAGGTGAAGAGCTACTCACTGGAAGATCTAATCTGGTACAATGGATTGGGTGGAAAGTATAAGATATCCTCAACATCAGAGGTCTTACAGAAGGCAAGGGTTATATGGACAACATTTGGTTCTCCAAATCCTGATTTGAAGCGAACGGTCACAAAAGCAGACGCCGACACACTCACGAACTTCTATACTTCTTTGAGTGCAGTTGTGCCTAGGGGAACTCAAGAGCGAGAAGAAAGTATGACAAGCATCAAGGTGGTGAGGGACAGATATACTGACTACACTTCTATCATATTTTGTCCTATTGAAGTGTTCAATGAGATGCTTGAAACGTGCATTGCTTGTGAGCGTGGACAGTGGACCTATGAAGCTCCTTTGTTTATCTCCGGAAAGTCAAAGGTAATGGATAAGAAGGAGTTGACGGCAAGGATGTGGAGGCCTATAAAGTACTTACCTGACAAGTATGCATCCATGGCAGCACAAAAGATTTTAAAGAAAGAATGGTTTTTTGGAAAAAAAGACAAAGACCACTGCACGGAAGAATGCATCAATGTACAGGTGAGGCGTGATGCAGTGCATAGTGCCATTAAGTTTTTGCTGTCAGAGAAACAAATTCCACTTACTCATTGTAACATTGACTATAATGTGGTGAAGCATATATCTTCTTTGTCAACACCAAGGTAAAGCTATGGGCAAACAGGCGGATTAAAAAGGATGAAGATGGGTCAAAAATAGTAACCTCTTATATGAGAAAAGAAATCCCACAATAGGTGGTTGCATATGTTGAAAGATTAATCAGCGAGATAAGGATGCCGACAAATATGCACCAAAGCTTTTAATTCAATGTAGAGGTTACGGCAGAGTCTGGAAAGCTTGTGAACTTCAGGGGAGTCTCAGAAGATGACTTCTTCAAGAATGAGTCAGCATGGGATAAGATCTCTAGATTTGAATTTTCAAATTTGAAACTTGAAACTTGAAACTTGAAATTTGAATTTTTTATTTTAAAATTTGAATTTTGAATTTTGAACTTTAAATTTTAAATTTTAAAATCTAGATTTTCAATTTTTAAATTTAACATTTGAAGATTTGGCCATGTGGCGAAATCTTCCTAGTGATTTGAAAGAAGCTAGCAACATTTCGCAGCATGGCAAAATCTTCACAAACCCTAACGCTTTGAAAGATTTGGCCACTGTTATCGATAAATTTGTCTAAGGAAAAAGGCATTAATATGTGTGTGTGTTTGTACATGTGGCAATAGTATAATAAAATATGGTGTGCATAGGGCCCAGGGTTGAGGTGGCAGGGCATGACCATGTGCCACCCTTCCATGTAAGAGGACCCATAAGGTATAATCCATGGTAGTAATATTATAAAATGTAAGGTGGCATGGCTCCTCCATGTGCCACCCCTCCACCTAGGCTACATTTAGTGAGATATGGCTCAAAGTCCATGGGAGAAGTAATATAAAATAGGTGGATATGGATATTATATTGGGTTATTCCCTCCATATAGGATAGGCTCATGTGGGGGAGGTATAGATAGTCCAAGGATGCAAGCTAAATAATGGGGAAAGTAGGATGAGGTGGCAAGATTCCTTGTGCCAACCCTCCACTTGTCCTCCTAGATGTTTGAGCGTATTATAAAATTGGGAAGAGGGCAAGGGAGTATCATAGACTTGGGATATGGGAGTTGGTATATGTGGAAAAATGTGGCCAAGTGTTATCGCACACAATTGAGAGTGCGTAACCGCCTAGCCCACATGGGAGACTCTTCCACACACACCATGCATGTGGGAGGATGCATTTATTGGGAGAGACCCCCTCTCTTGGCTATAAAAGGAGAGGGCTATTCCTTGATAAGACACGCTCATTCTTGTAAAGCCACCTAGCTAGTACTTTGATTTCTCCCTTCTCTTCTTTCCAAATAAAGCATGGTCCTCCTTCCTTGATTTCTCCATCTTTACATTCCTCCTCCCATCATGTACATGCTTCTCTTCCCCCTCTCCCTTTCCCCTTGTGTCATAGTCTCCCTCTTCATTCCCTCCCCTTCTAATTCCTTTTCCCCTCCCATGATAACACTTCGTCCTCATGTTCTCCTTTCCTCTATGGTCCTAGAGCATCGCCATGCTTAGCCTCTAGCCTCTAGTCCTGATTTCTTTTCTAGCTAATAGAAATGGTGTGGCTGCTGGGATTGAAATCTCCATGGCTAGTGGTGTAAAACCTGTTACTTCTATGACTGGGTGCGGGCTTTGCAGCCTCTTCCGTGCACAGTTCTCTACTTTTGCACCTCCAAACTGTGTACCTTCCCTATCCCTACGGGTGTAAAACCTCCCTGCTTCTATACTTTCAGTCTGCCTGCTTTCTGCTCACGGTTCCTACGTGTATTCTGGCTGGCAAATCTTTTGCTCGTACCGGTCGCATCTACAAAACTATAACATCTGTGCTCCTTTTGAGTTCCTGTGCACGCATTCGATTCGCGCATCTACTGTGTTCACCTTCACCCGCACGATAGTTTTCTGGGATCCTATGTCTTCTGGTCGTAGATAGTTTTCTCGCTTCGCACGTCTACTGTGTTCACCCATGTGATAGTTTTCTAGGCTCCTGCGTCTTCTCTTCCGGTTGCGGACAATTTTTTTGAGTTTCTGCAAAACTGTAACAGCAGATCCCGCGCTCCCCCTCTCTTTCTCTTTCTCTTCTCCTTCTCCTCTCCTCTCCTCTCTTTTTATTAAAGAGTAGGATTTGAACCCAAGGCCTCCCCCTTCATAAAAGGGAGACTTATCATTGGGCCAACAAGTTGGAAGTGATGAAAATGTAATGATTTTTGTTTATATATTGAAATCTCGGGAACTATAACTCTCTAGCCGTGGGGAGTTTACTCTTGTTGTAAAAAGAAAAAGTACTTCATTTCATGTGCTCTATTCACATCTTCTGCTAGATCGTCGATTCAAAACTTTTTCAAGTCCACTTCACGGACGCACGCCACACGAGGAGGGTGAATATTTATGTCACTTCTCAATGAATTTAAGGATTTGGTGCCTGGTCCTCCACTCATTACAACTACCAATTGGTGAGATCTCTTTCTTAATCTTCATGTCGACCTTCAACGACTGATTGTCCAGTGCATTGTTCAAGGAGACTACGGGTGGGATGATACACCATGGTTGGTTCAAGGTGAAGAACTATTGATACACTGGGAGAACTTTGATTTTAATTCTACTCATTGTGTAGTGATCAAGCTACTTGCTGCTTCGGAGGTAATTAAAAGGGTGTCCTTCATCAAAGGGTGGGATGCTCCCCAAGCTTGGGGGGAGATTTGGCGCATCTGCTTGTTAATTCTTGTGGATATTAATGGTTTATTCTCAATCTCACTACAAAGGTTTCTAGGCCTCGACTATGGTTGGTAATGTTTCGACCAAGGGATCCATTTGTACCTAATTAACCTTTTGTGCCTCATTTCAGCTTCAAGTTGTAATTCTTTTTGGTCTAAAGATAAACTATCAACAAAGGATTGCAAATTTATTTGGTGCTAAACGTTTGGCTCCAGTGTTGAATTCTCCCCACCCTCTCCTTCTACCTATCTTGGACTACCGAGAAACTTGGGATGTTCAAATTTTAGTCTTGGTGTGATGACATCTTGGATCCTTCAATTTGATGGAGCTTAAAAACCTTCAATCAAGGTTGTTAGCGTGGGTGTGAAGCTCACTTCACTGGGTGCTGAGGAGTATTATTATAGCAAGTCTGCACCTACAAGTACTTGCAATCAAGCTGAGTACTCAGCGCTCATTTTTGGGCTACAAAAGGCACAAGAACATCATGTCAAGCAACTTGAAGTGCAAGGAGATTCTCAACTAGTGTGTGAACAAGTTAGTGGAAGGTGGAAGGTGCGGAGCAAAGGCTTGGTTCCATGACATCAACAAGCATTGGAACTTTGCAACCAAGTTGAAGAGATAAAAATTCAGCATATCCCTCGAGCTTGAAATCTAGTTGCTGATTTCTTGGCACGTGAAGCTTGTGCTTCAATCATGCATGACGCGAGTGGAAGCACCACCCCAACAAAGCTACAAGCCACAAAGGAGGGTGATCATTTGTAAGGAATGCAAAGGTTGTGGTCATCATGAAACTAAGTGTTGGGCATACTTGATACAAGTTTACCGACTTCGAAAGATTATCAAAAAGGTCCTCAAGGACATTGCTCAAAAGAAGGATGCCAGACTGCACACCCCTTAAAGAAATAGCATGGCGACTACAAGAATTAGAAGAAGCTGAAGGTGATGTGTAAGCTCTCCAACTCTTGACATTTGTCATGGCATTCTTGTTTGCCTTGATGAACAACCTCATGCAATGCCGTGTCTCTAACCCTTGCTTGTAAAGATGGATATGATATCATGAGAGCTGGTCCTTTTAAGATTATCTATGTGCTATTTTATGCTGAAGATTTTTCCCGTGTAGTATTTCACAATACACTAGTCACACCCTACCTTGCCTATGTGTGCTCTGTGGATGTATCTTCACCCGATTTTTAGTTCAAGCTTCCTCTTTCTATTGTTTGTCCATAGATAAGCCTCGTCTTGGCTCCCTCTTTTCCATCTTCCAAGCATGGCTAACATTCCCATGTTTTGTGGACGGGTGGAAGAAAATCCAAATGAGTATCTTGTGGCCTTCAAGCGCCGTTGTGTTTCTCTCAACTTTCTTACTAAAGACAGATGGCTGTTGGTTCTTCCCACATTTCTAGAGGGTTTGGCTCAAGTGTGGTATGAGAAGCAGGCCAAAGATGTTTGCCAAAGCTCGCCAAGGTTGACAGCAGCAATGATTGAGTATTTCGACAAAGAAGAGGAGCCGGAGAATGTGTACCTACAGGTGGCAAACTTGAAGCAATCAAAAGATGAGACGGCATGTCGATATGTGGATCGAGCGGCCATGCTCCTGACCGTCTAATTGCCACACAGGAGGACAATGCCGGATTTCGAGCTGGAATGACTCAGCATGTGTTGGGCTACCTTGTAGCAGGAGCAAGTGACAAATTCCACCTCAAGCTTAAATGGGAGAATCCAAAAACTATGGTGCTAGTACATGAGATTGCACGATAAAGTTCAGTTTGACCCTCCTTCAAAGAAGACGATTGTCTCTCCGCAACCCCCTCAAACCCCCTCAATTCCTACAACAACAACCTGGGGGGTCTAACTTAGGGGCATACCCCCACCCCTCATCAGGGATGTATCCACCGCCTCCACCTCAAATGTATGGTCCTCCCTTAGATGCCTACCCTCAACAAGGTGTATATTCTCACCCTCCGACTCGAAGATTTCCCTAGCCTTGCCCACGAGCCCCCCTCCTTTCTACTCCCTCGGCCCCTCCAGCTAAAGAGGCCCCTCCTGCAAAAGAACCCAGAGTCAATGACCTAGCCAAGGCCCTGAATGATCTTTGGCTTGAGATGGTGGGCATCAGAAATCAAGCCAACCACCCTCCAAGAGACTAAGCTAATGTTGTATGCTACGAGTGCCACCAGAAAGGTCATTATCGCAGGGAATGTCCCAATATTCCAAGGGTGAATCTTCTAAGTGAATCTGGCACTGAGGATTCTGATGTAGAGATCCTTGACCTCGGGAAAAGAAGTCGTACCACCTCGGACCCCTCTCCAAACCATGGACTAGGCCGCCCCAAAAAGAAGGTGTCCTTCTTAGAGCCCTCAGATGTTGAGATGGCAGAACCACCAATAGAGAAGACTAAAAGATCTCACAGGAGTAAGTGGTCTCCCTTGGATTTTGCCATCGGCTCAGGGCAAGAAGACTATTTGGTCGTTCAAGACCTTGCTCATTGTTCTTTGAGCATCACGCTCCATCAACTAATAGCATTAAGCCCTAAGGTGAGACGTGAGCTACAGCAAGGGCTCTCAACAAGGACGAGCAAGAAAAAGGGAAAGGTACGAGAGGTATCTTCTATCTCTGAAGAAATTGAACGGCACCCACATATAGTAGATGTCATCATAGATAATTGCCATGTCAAAAATGTGTGTGTTGATGGGGGAGCTGCATGTAATATCATAGTGCCCCGAATCTCTGAAGAAATTGATCGGCACCCACATACAATAGATGTCATCATAGATAATTGCCAGTCAAAAATGTGTGTGTTGATGGGGGAGCTGCATGTAATATCATAGTGCCCCGAATCATGAAGAAATTGAATTTGAAATGTACAAGGCATTCCTCCACTCGAATCAAGGTAGCAGATGGCCGATGACTGGCCACCCTGGGAGTCATTGAGGATTTGCCCATCACTGTCAATGGGTTGACCACCACCGTCAATTTCTATGTAGTGGACATTGAAGATATAGGTAGGAGTTACCTAGCCATACTCAAGAGACCATGGTTGAGAAAGAGTGATGCAGTCAGCTATTGGAAGACAGGACACATGTCTTTTGGTGCTTCTAAGGAGAAGATCCTGGTGCAACCAAGTGCCACAGAACCAGAAGAAGAAGAGGAGAAAGATAGTGATACTCTCTCATCCTCGGTGTCTGAATCAATGGAAGAATCAAATGGGGGGGATGAGTTCTTAGAGGAGGAAGTTTACATGATGGGGGTGTCTCCGACCCCGCCACCTGTAGAAAAGGTAACAACTAGTCCTCAACAACTTGAATCTATGCTTTCCCTAGACCTCACTCCAAGTGAGAAAGATGAGTTCCTAGAAATGTTCAAAGATTTCCCTGACCTTTTCGCAATTAGCTACCGCCACCTTTGCCATGTGACTGCCATAGAACACAAGATAGAGCTGAAGCTTGATGCAAAGCCTGTGGCTCAGAATTATTAGAGATTAGGGCCCCTACAGACCGATGCTTTGCGCTCAGAGTTGTAGAAACTTGTAGAAGTTGGGTTTATTGTTCCGGTTCACAATACTGAATGGGTTTCACCAGTGGTAGTCACCCCAAAGAAAAACAACAAGTGGTGGGTCTGCATCGACTATAAGAAACTCAATGCCACCACCAAGAGGGATCATCATCCTCTTCCCTTTCAAGACCTCATTCTTGAGAAGGTAAGTGGTCATGAGATGTATACTTTTTGTGATGGTTACTCTGGGTTTTATCAAATTAGAATTGTCGAAGAAGATGTGCTTAAAACCACATTTGCCACACCCTGGGGGACATTTGCATTCAAAGTAATGCCATTTGGCCTCACCAATGCGCCTACTACCTTTCAAAGATTTATGCAGATGGTGTTTGCTCCTTATTTGGGGGATCTCTTGGAGGTGTTTTTAGACGATTTTTGTATATTTTCATCACATAAGGAGCATGTCATGAAGGTTAGATTGGCCTTCCAAAGGGTCAATGATGCGAATGGTAGTCTCAACCCTGAGAAGTGCACCATTGGAGCCACTCAAGGGAGATTACTGGGACATATTGTCTCATCTGAGGGCATCAAGCCCCGACCCCAAGAAGGTAGAAGACATCCTCAAGCTCTCCCCACCAACAACCAAACATTAGGTACGCTCATTTGTCAATCTAGCAGGATACTATCGCCACTTCACTGATCAATATGCTACTTTGACATGACCCATGACTATGCTATTAAAAGATGGGGTTGATTTCTCTTGGGATGAGGATTGTGATCATGGGTTTGCACAAATCAAGAATGCTCTGGCTTCACAACCCATTCTACGCAATCCAAATTTGTCAAAGACTTTCTATATCAATCCAAGGTTTGGTGAGCATACTCTGGCAGGTATTCTTCTCTAGCAAGGGGAGGATCGGTTCATGTATCCTGTTCGATTTGCTTCTTCTCGACAATTGCTCGACACTGAGCGATGCTATTCAGAGGCTGACAAGCATGCCTTGTCTTTGGTGTTTTGCATTGATAAATTTAGGCATTATGTGGCTGGAAAGTCCTTCATTATACTCACTATCACTGGTCTTGCAAAGCAGGTTCTTCAATCACCAAACCCCATGGGCCGGTTGGTTAAATGGTTTGCAGTTTTATTTTTAAAATTGTAAAAGGGGGTTGTTCCATCTTGAAGAATGCTTTGATTAATTTAGAGGACTGCCTTGATGTAACCCTTGTAGCGGCCATAGAAGTTGGGGATCCATGGTATGGTGGTATCTACAGGTTTTTGACTGCTTTCTCCTTTCCTCTAGAAAGTACTAGCTATGAGAGAAAGAAGATCTGCAGAGATAGTAGGCGCTACACCCTCCTTGATGGGGTGTTATACCATCAAGGTAGGGATGGGGTGCCAACACTACAAGGCATAGGCCATTTTCTGATGAAAATACCGACGCTTTTTACATTAAATTTTTTTTTCACGAGTGCAAACGTCGCTATAAGTGTCTCTAAAAGCGTCGAAAAAGGACCATTGCTATAAAGCGTTGCTATATAGCGACACTAGAAACATCGCTATATAGCGATGCTAAAACATCGCTATATAGCGACACCGTTAGTCGTCGCTATATAGTGACACTGGTAAACGTCGCTATATAGCGACGATTAACAGAAGTAAAAAAAAAGGGTTAGTGGGGCTAAACAGGGCTTCCTTTTGGCCCTGTTTATCCCCACTAATCCTTTTTTTTTTTGTAATTACAAAACAATGTTTTTTTATAACAAAATTTCCCTTGCGAAAAGGGTGATACAAAATCGCTCTTGTGAAATGATGAGCAACAAAAGCATATACATGTCGGACATATAGAACATTGTTTGTAACAAGATTACCCTTTCGAAAGGGCAATACGAAATTGCTCAAATGAGCGGATATACAAAATGCTACTACCACTACTACTCATCCGAATCTGAATCATCCTCGTCTTGTTGGCCTGTTCCTTGGTCCTTGACACCTGTGTCTTCTCCCTCGTCCTCGCCACCTACGTCTGATCCTTGGCCCTATTGATCGCTCACCTCTGATGATGGGACGCTTGAGCTTTGACCCTAAGAGTGAACCATATAAATCAAAAATTAGATTGGAACTTAAATTAAAAAGTGAGATTACAAGTAGGAGTAAACTTATACCGTGCGAGCAGCCACCTCAGCCCAATCGACCGTCGCTCCCATTGCCTCTTGCTCAATGAACCACGGCTTTGTTCCTATCCAAAATGCACATCGCGTCTCTGCATCTGTAGAAAGACGACCCATCATAGCTTGCTATGGATCCAATTTACAAGAGTTAGAGTTAGCTAAAGTGCATGTAATATATGTAGTAAAACAAATAGAACAATACATTAAATGAGAAGAAGTAGAATTACCACGGTTGCCTCGAATGCATACCATCCACCTGCACCAAAGTGCGAAGTACCTACGACGTCTAGCCGTCTCTTCGCAGCCCTCCTCTGTGTTGAGATATCAAGCTCTACCCCCGATATATCTCCTGGATGACTATCATTTATGTCACCGCCTATGTTAGTTGTACTCGTGGTGTAGTTAGACTACCACGTATGTGTTTGGTTTGGGTTCACATATGAACCACGTATTCTAGGTTTTGACATATAGGGTATTTCCCTCTTCTATTGTATTATTGTTGTGTGCAAAAGTGAAGAAAGGCTTCACCCTCCAACCTTGTGTCCTCTCTCTTTTGTGTGTTGTGAAGAAAGCTGAACTTGAGTCTCCTATCTCTCTCCCTTATTCTTTACATGGTATCAGAGCCTTGTTCGTGGTAAGGAGCTCAAGAAAGCAAGCCAAGTTTGTGGTGTCCTGGTAAGAGGACCAGTGTTGCTTTCCTATTTCGAGTTTGGGAGCAAATCTCTGCAGGTAGCACAGCCAGAAGTGCAGGAGTGCACTGTCTCAGATTGAGAGGCCCTTCGCGGTGTGGCGAGAGCGCAGTATATGCTGCGGGAGATGGCGAAGCCCTTGGTGACTTTATTTTTTTGATTTGAGGCCGTTTCGGGGCCCGTTTTGAAGGCGCAAGTTCTTCGCAGGCACTCAGAAAAAGGCCCTGTTTTTCGCTGTGCGACCACTGCACGGCTAGTCGGTGAAAAGTGCCACAGAAATTGCATCGTATGCCTATGTGCAGAGATATTGGGAGTTGCAGATTCATGCCTGTTGCCTGTTGATGCAAAATCGTCACTAGGAAGTGACTGTGTGGTGAAATACCACTTTCGTCAGTGTTGCAGATCTGCCCCTGTGAGGTTTTTTGCAGAAGTTTTGCTATTTGCCCTTGTGAGGCATTTGCTGTGTTTACAAGTTGCTGTTGCAATTCGTGATTTGTAAAATGTCTGAGAATCTGTCTACCATTGTCAGTGAGAAGCTTGACAAGAACAACTTCCAAGCATGGAAGTTCAGGATGACAAACTTCCTTATGGGAAAGGGAGTTTGGGATTACATCAGTGGTGAAACTGCAGAACCAGTTTTGGGTACTGCTCCCACTCCTGCTGAATTGAAGGCCTTTAAAGAATGGCATGAAAAAGCCAGAAAATGCCTGTATTGGCTGTCTGTTAGCATTTCAGATTCTATGATTGTGCATATACAGGATGTAGAGACGCCTAAGGAGGCATGGGATACATTGGTGAAGCTGTATAGCACAAATACCAAAGCACGAAAGATGCAGCTAAAGCAGGAGTTGCACAATGTGCAAAGGAAAAATCTGAATATAAATGAGTATTCCTTGAAGGTGAAAGGCCTTGCAGATTCTCTTGCCTCCATTGGAGCACCTATTGATGATAAGGACTTAGTGTCCGTGACCTTGAATGGTCTTGGGAAAGATTATGCACAGTTTCGGACATCCATTGGAGTCCGTGAAACATTTCCTGATTTTCAGGAACTTATTGCTCTCTTGCTAAGTGAAGAGCAAAGGAATGGTGGTTCAGCCACCTCAACTTCTCAAGAGACTGCTTTCTACTCGAATACAGGTAGAGGCAGGGGTAGAGGAAGAGGCCGTTTTGGTGGCCGTGCAGGAAATCAGAACCAACAGCAACAACAGGAAAACCAGTCCTATGGAGGAGGACGTGGTAGTTCTAGAGGCAGGGGGAGCCAAAGAGGCCGTGGTTCATGGCAAAGGAACCAGCAAGTAAATAGCAGCACAGAATGCTATTATTGTGGAAAGCCTGGACACAAGGAGAATACATGCTATAAAAAGTAGAATGACATCAAAAGTGGGAAGTTGCAGCAAAGCAACTATGCATCATCAAGTGGGCACGGTGACGACAGAAATGAGCACCTTTTTGTGATGCAGCATATGGTTAACTCCATGTCAGGAGATGCTGCAGCTTGCAATGATGTTTGGTTTGTTGATTCAGGTGCCTCTAACCACATGACCAGTCATGGTGAGTGGTTTCATGATGTTAGAAATTTGGATAAGCCAGGTTATGTTGAAACAGGTGATGATACTGCGCACCCAATTACGCAGGTTGGTAAAGTGCCATTGGCTATGCAGGATGGCAAAACGAAGTACTTGGCAGATGTACTTCATGTTCCAAAAATCACTAAGAACCTGGTTTCAGTTGGCCAGATGGTTGAGCAAGGTCTGCAGGTTAGATTTAATCCTGATGGATGCTTTGTTGAGGACTTGAAAAATAAGTGCCGCTTGGTTGCGAAAGGCAACAAAAATGGCAGAATGTTCACCTTGGATGTTGATATGTCTGAGGTGAAAGCTGCTATGTTTGCGCATGGGAGAGGTGTCATTGCAGATATTGAGATATGGCACAAGCGCATTGGGCACGTGAATATACAAAGGCTGAAATCTATGCAAACGAAAAACATTGTTGCAGGTTTGCCTAAATTCAGAGTTGAGGGAATGCAAAAGGTATGTGAGGCATGCCAAATGGGTAAGCAGGCCAGACATGCATTTCCCAAAAATGCTAAGGTGAGCAGAAGACCTTTGGAAGTGATCCATTCAGATGTTTGGACAACCAAAACTGCTTCTATTGGTGGATGCCATTATTATGTGATGTTTATTGATGACTACACTAGGAAGGTGTGGATCTATTTTATGAAGCACAAAAGTGAAGTGTTCAGCCATTTCAAGGCTTTTAAGGCCATGGTTGAAAAAGAGAAAGGTGTGCATATTAAAGTGCTAAGATCTGATGGAGGGGGAGAGTACTTTTCAGAAGAATTTTGTGAATATCTGAAAGAACAGGGAATTCAAAGGAAGTACTCATGCAGGTCTACCCCTCAGCAGAATGGGGTTGCAGAAAGGAAGAACAGGCATATTGCAGAAGTAGGACGGGCGATCCTAAATGAGAAAAACATGCCTGATTATTTTTGGGCTGAAGCAGTAGCAACTGCTGTTTATATTATGAACAGAACCCCCACTGCAGCTGTCCATGGCATGATGCCTGAAGAAATGTATACAGGCCAAAAACCAGATATTTCTCACTTGAAGGTATTTGGTTGGATAGCTTATGTTCATGTTCCTGATGAGAAGAGAACAAAGCTGGATCCAAAGGCAAAAAAATGCATCTTTATTGGATATGCTCTGCACCAGAAAGGGTATCACTGTTATAACCCTTCCACCCGCAAAATGCAAGTGAGCAGAGATGTTGTTTTTGATGAAATGAGCAGTTGGTATGCACCAACTATTATGGTAGGAGATGCAGATGCAGGAAATGGGAATGCTGTAATAAATGCAGAGCAGCAATCTCAAGCCTTGAGTGGACCCAGAGAGTCCTCTACTAGTGGATCTAATGCATGGACAGGGAGATTGAGATCTAGTGAATCGTCACATGGCAGTCCTGATAGTGTTGTGCAGGTATCACATAAGGGAAAAGAAAAAGTGGACCATGCTTCAGTGTTTGATGTGTCTGCTGGTAGCTCTCATGTTGATGGAGAGTCAAGTGGCTCTGAAATGAGCCTTGATGAGGAACTTGGGATTCCTTCTGTTGTTACACCTGGTGCAAGGAAAAGCAGGCATGATTTAAAGACTCCTGCAACTGATCCAATTGTACGGAGGTCCACTCGTATTAAGTATCCAGTTGATAGGCTGAGATATGATGGGTATACAGCACATCACTATGCTTATATGGTCAAGGTTCTAGAGGAGCCAGAGCCCACATGTTTTGAGGATGCAGCAGGGCATAAAAATTGGGAAGCAGCTATGGATGAAGAGATGGCTGCCTTGGATGCAAACCACACTTGGGATTTGATGCCTTTGCCTCATGATAAGAAGGCTATTGGCTGCAAGTGGGTTTACAAAGTAAAGCACAATGCTGATGGGTCTGTTAGCAGGTACAAGGCAAGATTGGTTGCCAAAGGTTTTGCACAGACATATGGAATTGACTATGAGGAAACTTTCAGCCCAGTTGCAAGGATGGCAACCGTGAGAGCAGTAATTGCTATGGCTACTGCAAAGGGATGGTCTTTGCATCAGATGGATGTGAAAAATGCCTTCTTGCATGGTGATTTGCAGGAAGAGGTTTATATGATGCAGCCAGAAGGTTATGAAGATAACTCACACCCCGATTTTGTATGCAGGTTGCGCAAAGCCTTGTATGGCTTAAAACAGGCGCCGAGGGCATGGTCAGGCAAGATAGGGCAATATCTTGTCACTATTGGATTTCAGATTTCCAATTCAGATTTTTCACTTTATGTGAAAAGGACAAACAGAGGGATTGTGCTTGTAGTAATCTATGTTGATGACTTGATTATAACAGGTGATAATGATGCAGACATTAATGAAGTGAAGCTGCTGTTGAAGCAGAAATTCGAGATGAAGGATTTGGGAGAGCTGCGTTACTTCTTGGGCATTGAGGTTATTAGATCCCCGAGTGGGATATGGCTGTTGCAAAGGCAATACGGTTTGGACATGCTGTCCAAATATGGGATGACAGGCTGTAAGCCTATCTCTGTTCCATTGGAGCAGAATGTGAAGCTCAATGCAGAGACAGGTGAGCTTCTTGAAGATATTACTATGTACAGGCGCATAGTAGGTAGCTTGATTTACATGACTATAACCAGACCAGATTTGAGCTATGCTGTGGGGCTGGTGAGTCAGTTTATGCAGGCACCGAGGAAGCCACATTTGGATGCGGCTAGACGCATATTGCGGTATGTGAAGTCCACATTGCATTATGGACTGTTTTATGAAGCTGGGTGTGCATTACAGGTACATGGATACACAGATGCTGACTGGGCTGGTAGTGTCTCAGATAGGAGATCTACTAGTGGTTTTATGTTTTCTCTTGGGAGTGCTGCCATCAGTTGGAGTAGCAAGAAGCAGCCAACAGTTGCCTTGTCGAGCACAGAGGCTGAGTACAGGGGTGCAGCAATGGCTGCATGTGAGGTAGCTTGGTTACGAAAGCTACTTGCAGATATGGGACAGTCAGTTCATGCAGCAGTTGTCATTCATTGTGACAACATTAGCAGCATCATGCTTGCTAATAACCCAGTTTATCATGCTAGAACGAAGCACATTGAGGTGCATTATCACTTTGTGAGAGAGAAGGTTCTAGCTGGTGAGATTGATCTTGTCTATGTCAGCACTGAGGAGCAGGTGGCTGATATTTTTACGAAGGCATTGGGTACCGAGAAGCTTCGCAGATTTAGGAGCTTGCTTGGTGTACGTGAGATGGATTTGAGCTTGAGGGGGAGTGTTGAGATATCAAGCTCTATCCCCGATATATCTCCTGGATGACTATCATTTATGTCACCGCCTATGTTAGTTGTACTCGTGGTGTAGTTAGACTACCACGTATGTGTTTGGTTTGGGTTCACATATGAACCACGTATTCTAGGTTTTGACATATAGGGTATTTCCCTCTTCTATTGTATTATTGTTGTGTGCAAAAGTGAAGAAAGGCTTCACCCTCCAACCTTGTGTCCTCTCTCTTTTGTGTGTTGTGAAGAAAGCTGAACTTGAGTCTCCTATCTCTCTCCCTTATTCTTTACACTCTGACCCTCGAACAATTCAGGATGGTCCCTATGTTGCTTCTTGAAGTACTTCCAATCAGCTTTGTCTACCCAGCTGGGTTTAGCCAACCCCTTTGTGATGGAAGTACGCAAGGTTGATCTACGATGCGTCAAGACCAAACCCATGCACGCTCTCGCATATAATCGTCATTAAACTCCACATTCGGCGGATTACGGTATTTTTTTTTAACTCATCGATGACCACCTACTTCTTTTGGGCATCTTGATACCACCAATCGGTATTTATGCTACTCTTGAAGTGATGACTCATCAACCTCCTCATGGCGGCCATCACTGCTTTGCCCTTTTTATCTTCTATTATCTCTCCGGCAGATGTGATTAGATAGGAGAGATCCCCTGATGAGTAAGGAGGACTGACGGTAGCAGAGTCTGAAGGAGTGCAAGCTGTGCGAGTGCTTCCAGAGCAAAGAGTAGCAGTGGGAGTAGGAGAGGGAAAGGGACCTGACTGATACTGTGTCTTCGGACCAAGTGGAGACCTAAAGGAGCGTGAGTGTCCTGACTCGTCTACATCTCCTGAGTCAGCACAACATGAGCCGCCCATCCTACTCTTCCTTCCCTTGCAAGAGGCATGCGCAGGTGATGACCCTGCGGTCGAAGGGGCACGAGGGGATGGCTGGGGAGTACGTCCATCCATCGGTGTAGGGGAGGGAATTGCTAAGGTCCTCTAAGATGGCAGAGAGAAGATCTCGCTGCCTCCTCATCGCTCATCTGCACTACAAACTCGTCGGGACTCCCGACAAAGCCATGCGTGGCTAGCAAAGGAGTTCCCTGAGGGGTAGTCGCAGTGCTAAGTGGAAGAGGAGTCGGACCAGGGGTAGTCGTAGTGCTAGGTCCGAGAGGAGTCGGACCAGGGGTAGTCCTCGGGGTAGTGGCCTGAGAGGAATCAAAGTCCTCTGGAGCATAAAGCTCATGAGCTCTTCTCCTACGAGGCTGTCTGTACTCATCGGATGAGCGACGTGATCCCATGTCTAACATAGACACAAACACGAAAACAAAAAACAAAAAAACAAACATGAGCATAGGCATAGGCATAGGCATAGGCAAGAAGAAAGAAGAGGGAAAGGAAAGAGGGAAAGAAGAGGGAAAGGAAAGAAGAGGGAAAGGAAAGAGAAGAGGAAGAAGAGGGAAATAGAGAATAAGAGTTAGAGAGAATAAGCTCATGCTTATGCTTATGCGGAAATAGAGAATGAGAGAAGGGGGAAATAGAGAAGGGGGAAAGAGAGAAGCTAGAGAATGAGCTTATGCAGAAATAGAGAATGAGAGATGGGGGAAATAGAGAAGAGGGAAAGAGAGAAGCATATGCATGAGCTTATGCGGAAATAGAGAATGAGCTAATGCGGAAATAGAGAATGAGAGAAGCATAAGCATGAGCTTATGCGGAAATAGAGAATGAGCTTATGCAGAAATAGAGAATGAGAGAAGCATAAGCATGAGCTTATGCTTCTCTCATTCTCTATTTCCGCATAAGCTCATGCATAAGCATAAGCTTATGCAAAAATAGAGAATGAGAGAAGGGGGAAATAGAGAAGGGGGAAAGAGAGAAGCATAAGCATGAGCTTATGCGTAAATAGAGAATGAGAGAAGGGGGAAATAGAGAAGGGGGAAAGAGAGAAGGGGGAATGAGAGAAGCATAAGCATAAGCCTATGCAGAAATAGACAATGAGCTTATGCGGAAATAGAGAATGAGAGAAGCATAAGCATGAGCTTATGCTTCTCTCATTCTCTATTTCCGCATATGCTCATGCATAAGCATAAGCTTATGCGGAAATAGAGAATGAGAGAAGGGGGAAATAGAGAAGGGGGAAAGAGAGAAGCATAAGCATGAGCTTATGCAGAAATAGAGAATGAGAGAAGGGGGAAATAGAGAAGGGGGAAAGAGAGAAGCATAAGCATGAGCTTATGCAGAAATAGAGAAGGGTTAATGAGAGAAGCATAAGCATGAGCTTATGCGGAAGCTAGAGAATGAGCTTATGCCGAAATAGAGAATGAGAGAAGGGGGAAATAGAGAAGGGGGAAAGAGAGAAGGGGGAATGAGAGAAGCATAAGCATAAGCTTATGCGAAAATAGACTAGAATGAGCTTATGCGGAAATAGAGAATGAGAGAAGCATAAGCATGAGCTTATGCTTCTCTCATTCTCTATTTCCGCATAAGCTCATGCATCTCGAGTGGGTCACACATCATATGTAATCCTATCACGTGAGTTCAACAGAAGGATATTTTTTACAGAAATAAATATACATAAGGGACTATTTAAAATAGTTTTGGAAAAAATTTATAGATTTGTATAGAAAAGGGGTACATTTTATTAAATGAAAATTTTACAGATAAGGGATTTTAGAAATAGGCCTTGAACGCACGTGATATAGAGGGTTTATACATAGTGACCCCCCCAAGTCATGCATAAGCATAAGCTTATGCAGAAATAGAGAATGAGAGAAGGGGAAAATAGAGAAGGGGGCAAGAGAGAAGCATAAGCATGAGCTTATGTAGAAATAGAGAATGAGCTTATGCGAAAATAGAGAATGAGAGAAGGGGGAAATAGAGAAGGGGGAAAGAGAGAAGCATAAGCATGAGCTTATGCGGAAATCAAGAAGGGGGGAAATAGAGAAGGGGGAATGAGAGAAGCATAAGCATGAGCTTATGCAGAAATAGAGAATGATCTTATGCAGAAATAGAGAATGAGAGAAGCATAAGCATGAGATTATGCTTCTCTCATTCTCTATTTTCGCATAAGCTCATGCATAAGCATAAGCTTATGCAGAAATAGAGAATGAGAGAAGGGGGAAATAGAGAAGGGGGAGGGAAAGGAAAGAGAGAAGGGAAAAGAGAGAAGGGGGAAATAGAGAAGGGGGAAAGAGAGAATAAGAGAAGAGGGAAAAAAGAGAAGGGGGAAATAGAGAAGGGGGAAAGAGAGACGCATAAGCATGAGCTTATGCAGAAATAGAGAATGAGCTTATGCGGAAATAGAGAATGAGAGAAGCATAAGCATGATCTTATGCTTCTCTCATTCTCTATTTCCACATAGGCTCATGCATAAGCATAAGCTTATGCGAAATTAGAGAAAGAGAGAAGGGGGAAACTTAAGCATAAGCTCATGCATGAGCATAAGCATGAGCTTGTATATGCTTATGCTTATGCTTAAGCAAGCATAAGCATAAGCATAAGCTCATGTTTATGCTCATGCATGAGCATGAGCTTATGCGGAAATAGAGAATGAGAGAAGGGGGAAATAGAGAAGGGGGAAAGACAGAAGCATAAGCTCATGCATGAGCTTATGCTTCTCTCTTTCCCCCTTCTCTATTTCCCCCTTCTCTCATTCTCTATTTCCGCATATGCATGAGCATAAGCATGAGCTTATGCTTAAGTTTCCCCCTTCTCTCTTTCTCTATTTCCGCATATGCTCATGCTCTCATGCTATGCGGAAATAGAGAGCGGAAATAGAGAATAAGAGGGAAAGGAAAGAGAGAAGGGAAAAGAGAGAAGGGGGAAATAGAGAAGGGGGAAAGAGAGAATAAGAGAAGAGGGAAAAAAGAGAAGGGGGAAATAGAGAAGGGGGAAAGAGAGATGCATAAGCATGAGCTTATGCGGAAATAGAGAATGAGCTTATGCGGAAATAGAGAATGAGAGAAGCATAAGCATGATCTTATGCTTCTCTCATTCTCTATTTCCGCATAAGCTCATGCATAAGCATAGCTTATGCAGAAATAGAGAAAGAGAGAAGGGGGAAACTTAAGCATAAGCTCATGCATGAGCATAAGCATGAGCTTATGCGGAAATAGAGAATGAGAGAAGGGGGAAAGAGAGAAGCATAAGCTCATGCATAAGCTCTGATACCAAGTGTAAGGGCCCAGTAGTTTCGGACTTAGTCTCAAGTTGTGGCACCCTTACGTCGGACCCGTTGCCGAGTCCCAACCTCCCTTAATGTCTCTTTCTGGTACCAAATCCCCTTTCTGCACAGCTTAGCCAACATGACCCTTGGCCCGGGCCATCCACCGTTTCTCCCACTTAGCACCATGCCCCACTGAGCAAGCCCTTAGGCTTCAAACACTTCGGTCTGCAGAATCACACGGGTCTCCAAGACCCACAGGAACGTCCACTTGCAACGTCCTGCTCAGCCCACATTTCTTTCCCGGTTAATGACCGTTACGTGGGCTCTACGTGGGTCGGCACGTTAGACCCCTTCGGGCTCACCACGAGTCCCGGTTCGGTATCCCAACGGTTCACGGTTTATACAATGGTATGGAGAACACACATGGCCCTCACCGTTCCCCACTCGCTTTCACGTGCCCTCAACCCGTCCCACGTTTTGCTTTCCTGTGCGTGCGCTTCAACGTGCACCATGAGGTCACAACCCACAAGATGGCATGATAACGTTATTGGCAAAGCGGTACTAGATGGAGTGCCAAACAGTCGCTAGAACGCGCTTGATTGCAACAGAATATATTTACAAGCAAGAGGGAGCATAAATGGCCACTGACGTTTTCCTCATCTTGACCAACATCGCATGAGAGCACTATCCTCCATATAGTAGTGGCTCGCCGGTAGGCACCGCGGCACCTCCTTTGCCCCAAAACACTCCGAACACTCACGGCAGGTCAACCCTAACATTGACTTTCCTATACTAGACCTTATGCATGAGCTTATGCTTCTCTCTTTCCCCCTTCTCTATTTCCCCCTTCTCTCATTCTCTATTTCCGCATAAGCTCATGCTCATGCATGAGCATAAGCATGAGCTTGTGCTTATGCTTATGCTTGCTTAAGCATGAGCATAAGCATAAGCTCATGCTTATGCTCATGCATGAGCTTATGCTTAAGTTTCCCCCTTCTCTCTTTCTCTATTTCTGCATATGCTCATGCTCTCATGCTATGCGGAAATAGAGAATAAGAGGGAAAGGAAAGAGAGAAGGGGGAAAAAGAGAAGGGGAAAAGAGAGAATAAGAGGAGGGAAAAAAGAGAAGGGGGAAGAAAGAGAATAAGAGAAGGGGGAAGAAGGAAAGAGTTTGAGGGGAAGAGAGGGTTCCTACGCCCATCACTATAGCTAGCTGCAGGCCAATGCAAATAACAAAAATAATTAATGGAAAAAAGAGGAAGCACTTACCTGAAATAGTATGTCCCACTCGATGTAGTGGACCGGACCTACAAAAGAGAGAAAATAGCCCATTTTTTCAAATAAGATGTTAGTGGAAGGAGGAGATTACAAAATCAACTTCTTGAAGGGAGGAGATTGAGGAGACAAGGAAAGGAGGAAAGAGAAGGAAGAGAAATACAGAAAAAAGAGGTGAGTTTTCTTCCTTTCTTGAAATCTCGTTTTTTGTTTCAATCCTTTCAAAACAAGCATGAAAACTAGTTTACAGGTTTAGCAATACAAGAAGAAACACTCACAAAACTAAAGCTAACAAACAAACAACCTACATTGTTGAAACAAACTCACCTCTTGAAGAACTTCCTTTCAAGAAACCAAAGAGGAAAAAGGGTAGAGAGGGAGTACAAGAGGTAGGAGAAGGGTGAGGAGTGGAAAATAGAGTGGGAGGTTGCTTGAAATAGGTGGGAGGTCGTCGAAAATAGGTGGGAGGAGATATTGGCTTGCTTACTTGAGAGATTAGGGAATAGGATGAAGAAAACGCCACGCGATTAGAATTTTGGGTTTTAACCCACAGTGTCGCTATATAGCAACGGAACAGAGCAAAAAAGTCGCTATATAGCGACGCTTACAGTCACTTTTTTGTTGTAGCATCAAAAGAAGCTCAAACATGCTATTTTATAAATGTTAATATCTCTTCTTCATGCTTATGTTATAAGTGTAGATGGAAGGGGTGAGTGGAAGCTCGTCCGATGATGCGCCAACACCTGGGAGCACGAAGTGGCTTACGGAGAGGTTATACTATCATTGCACTCATTGCAAGCAAGAAGTACGACATCAACGTCATATTATCATGCGCCACTTGTAGATGTATGGGGAGGAGTCGGAACCAATACCCCCCATTGGTGTTGCACATGTTGATGGACCATCGGTAAGTCAAAGCTATTTAAGTTCGCAATCTTATTGTATACCAGGAAATAGAAGATCTTATATTTACACGAAATCTTAAAACAGGATGAGGAGGGTGACGAGGGTACACATATACCTTCTCACTTTGAGCAAGACTATAGTCTCCCGGATGACGACGAGGGTATGGTCGATATGATGGATTCCATTTTTAGCGGCACTACATCCCACGTATATGTGATGTCAGAGTGTGAGGTTAGACTGCAAGAGTTGCAATCAACACAATTGTACGAGGATGCTAGGATGTCTAAACTACGTACTTGTCTCTCAATCTTGAATCTACAAGTACAGTATGGGTGGTCGGATACAAGTGTCTCGGCCTTAATGAGGTTAGCCCTTGCATTAATTTGACTCATTATTTGGATATTATTTGTTTTGAGAATCATCATTTGGATAGTGTCTTTGTCATAGGTTGCTCCAGAAGATGTTGCCTGCACCAAATACCATGCCCACATCAAGAGATGAAGCGAAAAAAATGCTAACAACGGTGGGTATGGATTATGATACCATCCATGCTTGCCGTAATGATTATATTCTCTTTCATCGTGAGCATGGAGATTTGGCTAGTTGTCCAAAGTGTGGGGAACAACGATATAGAGATGACTTATAGGGTGAGCGGATACTGGTAAAGGTCTTGAGACACTTTCCCATCATTGCAAGAATACAACACATGTTCCGATGCAAATCCATAGCGGAGTTGATGACATGGCATGCATCTCATCGGTCCACTGATCACACATTGAGGATTCCCACAGATTGTGCAGCTTGGAAGCACATAGATAATCAGTGGCCGGACTTTGTGAGGGAGCCACACAACTTACATCTTGGGCTAGCCATGGATGGCGTGAATCCTTTCGGGTTACGCTCGACATCTTGGTCGACATGGCCCATAGTCATGGTGAATTACAATATCCCACCATGGCTAACAATAAAAAAGGGACACCTCATGCTTGCACTACTTGTGCCACAAAAGTACAAGGCAAAAAACATGGACATGTACATGGCACCTTTGATAGAGGAGTTATAGATATTATGGAGAGGAGTGCAGGTCTTTAATATTTCCAGAGCTCCTAGACATACCAATGATATTTTTGTCAGGGGTATCTTGATGTGGACCATGCATGACTACCCAGGATATGGAGAGTGCACAGGTACATGGTTGTGTCTTTACATGTACAATGAGGGATTATGCTTTTTTTACTCTCTTTTGCACGCATGTCTTGTACTAACACATTCATGCACGCATCTAGGACTTGTTACAAGTGGGTACCATGCTTGTCCTATTTATGGACCGGCTCTGAAATCGCTTGCACGCTACTCCAAACATATGAGGAAAAATGTTTATGAAGGTCATGCTCGATACCTTCCACTCGACCATCTCGCACGTGGAGGTTAGCTTTGAAGGCAAGTGACTGGATTCAAGCTTGGAGGGCGAATGGAGAGGAACCTCCTCCTAGTATGAAGAGGCTATCGATCTTTCACGAGTCTCCTTATTGGGGTCAGTGACAAATCATTCATCTCTTGGATCCCATGCATATCTTCAAGGATGTGGGGGCTACTATTTGGGCACACTTGGTTGGTTCCAAGGACTCGAGAGGAGTGGGAGAAGACTTGTGTGCTATGAATAGGATGTCTCGTTTGTGGCCCCAAGTGCATGCTTTGGGAAAAGTTGTCCTCCCGAAAGCAACGTGGATCCTCTCTATGAGGGAGGAGGCAGCGGTCAAGGCAGACATTGCCTCTTTTCAAACATTGATAGGGTACGTGCATTGCTTGAAAGGAGCATTTTCAAAGGACAATAAGCTTAGTGGCCTCAAGTCCCATGATTGGCACAAGGTCTTACACGTATTCTAAGTAGAATTAGTGTATCGATAATCGTGATGCGTTAGCGTAATTATTATTATGTTATATTGTTGACATGACTTCATTGTTGCTTTGATGGTTCATCCTCCCAATTACAATAAAAGAGTGCTTACAAGAAGATGTTAGAAACGCTATATTCAAGATCTGTGGTATTGTGAGGTATGCTTACTATCAAATCGCATTATGTATTTTCTTCATGGACATGTGAAATAGGTGGATATCTCAAATATCTTACATATATGCATGGACATGTGAAATAGGTGGATATCTCAAAAAGAGATCTCTATATCGACCCTCAAGAAGGATAGAGTGGAATCCATCGAAGCCGTATGCTTGCTTGAGAAGCACTTTCCCTCGAGCATTATGACAACTCAAGTCCACTTGCTTGTGCACATAGTTGATGAGGTGGCTATAGTAGGTACCGTTCATAGTCGATGGATGTTTTTTCTCGAGCGGTTTATGAAAACTTTAGAGGGGTTTGTAAGACAAAGAGCAAGACTAGAAGCAAGCATGGCAGAGGGATGGCTTGTGCAAGAGTCATTAGTATATATCACAGAGTTTCTTGCATCCACGGATCCTGATATGCCGCAAGCTTGGCACAACAAGGATGATGATCGCATCGTTGGCGAGGTTCCCCAAGGAAAAGGGATTGAAAGAAAGATGAGCAAAGAGCAATTAAATAAGTTTTGTATCCTCAATAGCCTTGAGATGCAGAAGTGGATTGAGAGATATGAAGTGGCCAAAGCAGAAAGAATAAATGCAAGGACGAGATTCAGAGTAATGTACAGGCGATCACAACCATATCCAAGGAATCTGGCTCTTCTCCCTACTCACATGTCACTTGATTGGCTACAACTGGCTCTACGTAAAGCCGAACATGATGGAGAGATAATAAACGAGCGCGAGCGAGAGTTATCATCTAGATGTATGGTGCATGTAGGTTTCTTACCTCTTGAAATAATTAAGTAATTATTTGTGGCAATATATGCTATAAAATAGATGCATCTTCATTGTTTTAATGATGCTCTTTTACAGTACAAAAAGTACAGTGCATTATGGTCATATGGATGACATTTTCATGTGGAATGCATCAATTCAAAGAGAGTCACATATGATTGTGGAGTCATGGCTAACTTCACACAAGATAACCGAGCAAGTGCTTCAGATACCAATCTTCTCTCCTCATAGTTGGATTCTTGTGGAACCATACGCGACATCTATGAAATTGATTTCAGACGATTTACTATTTTCATTCTTGATGTAAAATGGTTTAGAACTACTTACAAAAGTCCCCATGCGACAGTCAGAAAAGATAGTAGCGGTCTCTTTGCAATACTAGACTTCACCAAACATTGGACCGATGAAAGTGATACTTTTGTTCTTCGCGAGCACTGTGAGCAAGTGCATACTAATGATTTAATTAGTCGAAGCTTTCATTTTTTAAGTCCATTGATACATGTACTTGAGCATAATTTCATATATATAATTGATGACATTTGGCACCCATCTTCAATATAGGTGGTTTTTCATCCGGATCGTTCTGATCCAAGATGGTGGTATGTGATCCAAGTTGCACCACGAAGTAAGCAAATTTTTGAAGATCGAGATGTGGGATGGAGATGCCACTACCAATGCCGGATCCAATTGATGAATCTAGCGAAGAAGATGTAGATCACCATATGAGCCAAGAGGAAGATGTGCATAATGACATCGCACAGGAGGAGGATGGAGATCACGATATTGAGGAAGAAGACAACAATCATCAAGAATCACCACACTTAATCTTTATTGAAGAAGATGATCAAATACTTTTAGGTGAACGTACGATGCTAGAGTACGATGATGATATAGGAGATCAACTCAGTATAGAGTTGGAGATAGACTTGTTTGGCGCCTTTAGACTTGGCTCAAGATGAAACAGTTGATGTAAATGCTCTTATTTGATTTTTCTCATCTCAAACTTGGACATGAATATATGAGCTTCAAAGGTTTGATGTACATGCTCTCATTTTTTTATTCTCTATGAGCTCAAACATGTATGAAAATTTAAAAAAATATGTCATTGGAAAAACTAACTTTTAAGGCCTATTAAAAAAAAAACGTCTGTAAAAACGTCGCTATAATATTTTGTATATCAGTGTCGCTATATAGCGACACTTAAAAGTCGCTATATAGTGACTTTTATAAAGGTCACTATATAGCGACTTTTAGCAATAGTCGCTATATAGCGACGATTTAGGAAACCCGCTTTTCATACTGATGATTAATGCTAAGCGGGCGCTAAACGTCGGTACGTAAATGTTGCAATAGGATCCGTGTGTAGTAGTGTAAGATGGGCCATTGATGCAAATGAAGTGCCTAAGGTATTGAAGCATTATCATGATGGATTTTGTGGAGGCCACTATGCCAGTGACTATACAGCTAAGAAGACTTTACATGCTGGATACTATTGGTCGACCTTGTTCAAGGATGTCACTTTGTATTGCAAAACCTGTGAACCATGTCAATTCTTTGGTAGGAAGGATTTGCGTCCTAGGCAACATCACCCAGTGATGTCTATCCATCTGTTTCAGAAGTGAGAAATAGATTTTGTCGGGCCCTTGCCCATGATTGCCCACAAAAAGAAGTATCTTTTGGTAGCCACTCAGTATGTCACTAAGTGGGCTGAAGCTATCGCCCTCCCCACTGCGAATGGTAACGCAGTTTCAAATTTCATATTTGAACGTATCTACACAAGGTTTGGGACACCCATGGAAATATTCTCTGACCATGGGAGTCCATTCTTAAATGAAGCAGTGGAGTTACTCATGGATCGCATGGGTATTGATCATCGCACTTCTAACATCTATTATCTAGCATCCATGGGTCAAACGGAGCGGACCAATGGCCTCCTTTGTAAAACCATGGGAAAAATGGCCACAGGGAACAGGAGCCAGTGGGATCAGAAGGTCACTGAAGCCATGTGGGCTTACAACATCACTCATAAAACGTCTACAGGTCACACTCCTTTTGAGTTGGTGTATGGTACTGAGGTAGTTTTACCACTAGAGATAGAGATTCCAGCCTTGAGATTGGCACAAAAATAGAGGATGATAGAAGATGAACATGTAGAGGTGAGATTGGTACAACTTGAGAAGTTAGATGAAACCCGATGCCTTGCACTACACTAAACAGAGATCCAAAAGAATCGACAAAAGGCCCGCTTGGATGCTAAGATTCGCAAGGGATGGGAAAGACATTTTGCTGATGGGGATGTTGTGCTATGCTTTGATAACAGATTGGACCACCAAATGGATAAGAAGTTTCTGCCACTGTGGACCGGTCCATACAAAGTCATCAAGGAACGTAGCAATGGGTCTGTACAAGTTCAGGAGCTACATGAGCCATATCGCAGGAAGGTGATCAACAAGCGTTATCTCAAGCCCTTCTTTGTGCACGATGGACCAAGGCATGGAAATGCTGTGCATTCCCTGCCAGGGGGGGAACTGTTATGGATAAATTTGTCTAAGGAAAAAGGCATTAATATGTGTGTGTGTTTGTATGTGTGGCAATAGTATAATAAAATATGGTGTGCATAGGGCCCAGGGTTGAGGTGGCAAGGCATGACCATGTGCCACCCTTCCACGTAAGAGGACCCATAAGGTGTAATCCATGGTAGTAATATTATAAAATGTAAGGTGGCATGGCTCCTCCATGTGCCACCCCTCCACCTAGGCTGCATTTAGTGAGATATGGCTCAAAGTCCATGGGAGAAGTAATATAAAATAGGTGGAGATGGATATTATATTGGGTTATATCCTCCATATAGGATAGGCCCATGTGGGGGAGGTATAGATAGTCCAAGGATGCAAGTTAAATAATGGGGAAAGTAGGATGAGGTGGCAAGACTCCTTGTGCCAACCCTCCACTTGTCCTCCTAGATGTTTGAACGTATTATAAAATTGGGAAGAGGCCACGGGAGTATCATTGACTTGGGATATGGGAGTTGATATATGTGGAAAAATGTGGCCAAGCATTATTGCACACAATTGAGAGTGCATAACTGCCTAGCCCACATGGGAGACTCTTCCACACACACCATGCATGTGGGAGGATGCATTTATTGGGAGAGACCCCCTCTCTTGGCTATAAAAGGAGAGGGCTATTCCTTGATGAGACACCCTAATTCTTGTAAAGCCACCTAGCTAGTACTTTGATTTCTCCCTTCTCTTCCTTACAAAATAAAGCATGGTCCTCTTCCCTTTATGTCTCCATCTTCACATTCCTCCTCCCATCATGTACATGCTTCTCTTCCCCCTCTCCCTTTCCCCTTGTGTCATAGTCTCCCTCTTCATTCCCTCCCCTTCTAATTCCTTTTCCCCTCCCATGATAATGCTTCGCCCTCACGTTCTCCTTTTCTCTATGGCCCTCGAGCATCGCCATGCTTAGCCTCTAGCCTCTAGTCTTGATTTCTTTTTTGGCTTGAATACCACATGGCCAAATCTCCTAGAACCTGGTGATTTGAAAGAAGCATGCAAGAGGAGGTTGCACGACCAAAACTCCCCATACCCCAGTGCTTTGAAAGAAGCCTACAAGATTTGGCCACACAGACCAAATCTCCCCAAGTTTGAAAGAACACCACAACCAAATCTTCTTAGTGCTTTGAAAGAAGTCACTAAGGTCTTGAAGGATTTGGCCGTGCATCCAAATCTTGCTAGCTTCTTTGAAAGCACCAAGGTCTGAGTAGATTTGGCCATGTCCAAATCTTATTACTTCTTTCAAAGCACTAGTATCTTAGGAGATTTGGCCATGTGGCCAAATCTTGTTGGCTCCTTTCAAAGCACTAGGGTCTGGGGAGATTTGACCATGTGGCCAAATCTTGTGGGCTTCTTTCAAAGCACCAGGGTATGTGGAGATTTGGCTTCTTTCAAAGCACCAAGGTCTAAGTAGATTTGTATGTGTGGATAAATCTTGATGGCTTCTTGAAAGCACCAACATCTTGGGAGATTTGGTTGTGTGGACAAATCTTGCTATCTCCCTTTCAAAGCACCATGGTCTGTGAAGATTTGGCCATGTAGCCGAATTTTGCTGCCTTAAATTCAAAGCACCAAGGTTTAGGAAGATTTGGTCTTGCAATGAAATCTTGTAAAGCATTTTCATCCTAAGTCACACCATCAGATATCAATATTAAACTATAACAAATGCTATGTACTATGCAGGTGCTACATTAAAAGTGGGAGTTAAAGTCAACTTGCTTGTCAGTGGAAAGATTATTGCCATTGGGACAATATTCTCTACATCACATGATGACATGTGCCAAGGTGAGCCCTTGGGAGAAAACAATGTATCAGCGGTGATCGATATTTGTATGGATGAAAGTGCACTTCTTCCATTTCCTACAATGGATGCATTCTTAGTCTATGAGGCTTTGGGTAGTATTGTTCATTGGAAAGCACGATCAATGAGTTGTGTGGACAATGTCAATGGAGCTATTGTATCAATGAATGATATAACATCAAATACCATTAATGTTGAACCTCTATGTGAATATGATGAGTTTTCCATTCAAAAATCATGGAAGGACAACAAAGTTTTAATATGGGATGAGCAGAAAACCAAGAGCATTGCAGAGGGTGTTGTTTTGTATGTCTACCCATTTGAACCTATAAATTTTGAGATGCTTGGTGAAGGTAATCTAGGTGTGGGAATTGAAAAGTATCATAGTGATGTATTAGGCATCGATGCCATCCACTTAATAAAATGGCCAATTGCACAAATAACCTTTTTAGATGGAACTTCATTAAGAATTGATGACACCATGAATTTTCCAAGTGGTTCTGGGAAAAAGCACATGGAATATGAGGACCCAATGGAAAAATCCATAAAAAAGAGGCGTTATTGCATGATAAAGAGGAAAGCTAAAAAACATGGCATGCCATTAGCATCATCTAGACTCACAAGGGATGCAATCACAAAAGTATCTATGATTGATTGTTGTAAACAAAATTGTTGTCAATTTGCCGATCATCAAATGATATCCAAATTATGCATAGAGTATTGGGGCCAAAGTTTGGAGGCTCGCACCAATTATGTATATGACACTCTTGGGGTTGCTTGTCGAAAATATGACAATGGGCAGTTCAAATATGTCTATTCATTGAATGGTATTCAAGTTTGTTGTAGAGCATGGTATGAAATGCATGGTATTCCAAAAACAACATTTTATTGATATAGGGAGCAATTTGAAATTGGTATACAAAGGAATTGTGCAGAGAGGTTGGGACCACACAAAATTGGGTAGAGCCATAATCCAAGATTTCGTGGATAATAATTCGAGCGTATGCCACACAAAAGTAGAACACTTCAAGATGGATCAAGGGAAACACAGTTGGTGATACCAGATGTATACAAGCAGGTTGATATTCTCTATGAGATTAACATGCAGTTAAAGCATAGTTTGGGTTGTAAGGAGATGTCAACTTCCACGTTCAACCGCATATGGAACTCTGAATTCAAGCATGTAACTTTGTCAAAAACAAGTGAATTCTCTAAGTGTGGTTTATATAGTGCAATCAAGGCTCATCTTACAATGACAAAATGCCAAAATGAACGTAATAAGTTGATGGAAGATAGAAGAAAGCACATGTTACAACAAAAAAGTTGTAGAAATGTGTACTACACTTGGTGCAGATTTTCTGAAATGTATCCTCAGACATACTTGTGCATTATCCATGATAAGATGGACCAAAAGAAGATAGCCATCCCTAGATTACGCAATCATTCAAAGGACACAGACAAATCCTTTCAGTTCCCAGTGGCTTTGACTAGCATGATAACACATGGACATGGTCAAGGACGTTATGGTCACTTTTCTTTATCCTTGTGGCCGTCGGATCCTAACTTCACAATTGGTTCATTGGCTTTGTGTTTGAGAAATCTTGAAAGATTTGATAACCATGCACTTGGAGATTTGGTACATGATGGGATGCCAAGGTCTGACAACGCTCTGCTAAATGCACTAACCTCAAGAGAAGCATTGGATTCTCACTATGTTTCTAATGACAAGCAACAACTTCATCTTGGAGCAGTGGGTGGAACATTCAAAGACCTTGGACTTGGAAGTTCCCATCAAAAAAATCCTTATAAGAAACTACCCGAACACCTATTGTTGTAGTTGGATAATTGTGGTTCTGAAAACAAGAATAGGTCCTTGTTTGTATACCTATCATTACTTGTTGCTCGAGGGATTTTCACGTCAATTCAATTGGGATTCTTGATGGTTGGGAATACACATGAGGATATTGATGCAATGTTTAGCAGGTTTTCAGAGAGGTTAAGAACTAGCCAAACATTGACATTTGCACATCTCATGGATACTTTTAGACAATGTGAGGAGTCTTCTCCAATGCCATTTTTGGTAATGGAAGTCCCTGATTTCAAGAGCTATCTTGATGGATGCCACACCTACATACAAACACAACATCATACATGCATCACAACTCTTCTAATGCTTCTAGTGAAGACTGTGGCAACTCTTCTGATGCTTCCAATGGAGGCTGTGGTGCTCTAGATCTACACTCAGTCTCTACTTCTTCTGTAGTATGTAGTGCTTTTGGAGTAGACTCAGTATCCTCTTCCTTAAATGCAAGCGAAGGCTATGGCAGCTCCTCTGATGCTTCCAATGGAGGTTGTGGTATGCATGAGGAGCATATTCTCATGATGTTGTTTACTCCATGAATATTATGGTTGACATTTATTTGTTGCAATGTATGAATCATGATGTAGTTTTTGTTGATTATACACCAATTTCTGACTTATTACTTAAGTGGCATTTAGTCATGATATTTATATATTTATTTCATGCACACAATTTTATGATATGAATGTGTGATGATGTGATTATTAGGAAATATAACCTTCTGTGATGAGAATTTTGATATGAATATGTGATGATGTAATATTTGTAATATATTTCATGGCAAAGTATCAATTCCCAATGCTCCACTCACTTAAAGTACAGCATTCCCAATGCTCTGCAAAATTTTATTAAGTTGGACAGTCTCCACTCACTTGAAGTAGAGCATTTCCAATGCTTCTCTCACTTTATTCCAACCCTTATCCTTATCATAGCGAACACATCGTGCCTTAGTGCACTTGTAATCTTCCATCGTAGTCCTTCCACAAACACTCTCTTATTTCTTACATCCTAATCCTTCTGATTAACTTGTATTCATCTTTTTCTTTACGTCTTCCCTCACTTTCTATCACTCTTGAAGGAGGGGCAACTCACTGTGCATCCCTCGCTATTGCTCCCTCACTCTCCTTCTCCCACTTTCCCTCTAAGACAATGACTAGTTACTACCCGACTTCATTTACTGAACTCAAATTATGTCTTAGATCTCTTTTGTATGGACCAATGAAGGGAAAATCATTCGAGGAGGATATGTTATGCACATGGTTGCTTGATTTGAACTCAGCAGAAGAGGTGAATATCCTTAGCTTTCTTTTTCGCTTCTTTTAATCACGTACTTCTTATGCGAACGAGTTAAATTTTCATACAGGATATGGCGGTGGCTAGAAGCTCTATTGAAAAAAATGGTGAAGATGAGGAAAGCCAAGAGAGAAAATAAGAGTTGTTGAATGCTTACAAGTCGACGGAAGATTCGAAACAAGTTGTGAGGAGAGTCTGTGAGGAGATTTGCGATGCCAGCCCTAGTTACGCATGGCCTGTAAGTTTAAAGTCTGCTTGTTTTCATGAATCCAATGCCATAGTAAGCACTTTCGAGGACATATGCTCTCTCTAATGACTTAATAGTCAAGTGATGGAAATTTAATTCCATAGAAATTTAAAGTAACTGTGAAATTTAATTCCATAGACTTATGTGTTTTCTAAAGTAACTATAATAGACAAGAAATGAAACTACAGTTCCACAAAGACTTTTTAGTTCTCTAATGTAAAGTTGTAATAGACAAGAGAGATAAAGATGACATCTTCTAGGCTGAGCTAATGGAAGGTGTTTTTTAACACCATATGGCTTTGAGTTATATGATCTACTTCTTGTACAAATGTGTCATGCTTTTTTTTAAATGTACTCTAGTTTTTTTTCTAATTTGATTTTTTAAAATCTTACTTTTTGTCTCTTTTAACAACATGAAGTCCTCTTTTTTTAATGTACTCTAGTTTTAATAACATGTCACGTCATTTTTTCTAATTTGCTTTTTTAAAATCTTAATTTTTGACTCAAAGTTTTGTTTTATTAGAGCCTCTTTTTTTGAAATGCTTTATCCAAAATTATTCACAAAACAAATTTGGACAGTGCACTAGTCCAAATTTAATGAAATAGATGTTCTACCTTTTAAGGCCCCTATCTAGGTGGAATTCCTAGATGTACCCTTGTCTCTATTCCCTGATCTAGACTCACTATGTGCCCCACTGGGACAATTTCTTAGGCTAGATGCTCAGAAATTCATTAGTCCGAGAGGTAATCCTCAAGCTTGTGTAATAATGGATTTGGCTATAGACCCTCCAGTAGCCATTACAATAGTGGATGATGATGGGTGTGAATTAATTCCAAAAAAAATTTAGAACTCCTATTTTGTGTGTGGCTTGGGAGGGCACTTTATTAAAGACTACCCTTCTAAAGTAGGTCAAAGGAAGAATGAAGAACCAAAGGAGAATGTAGATGAGCATTAAAGAAGGATGAGAGGTTTGAGAAGTTGGTGGAACCCACAAACACCTCCCCATTGAAGAAAAAAGAGCAGGATAAGTGGAAAGGTAAAGATGTTATAGAGACAAAAAGTTCTTTTTGAAGCTCTTAGATAGGTCTTAGAGGAATCTATCTCGGAGGACGAGGTTGAGGAAGTTGTCCCTAATAGCCAGAGCATTGAGGAACAATTTCTACAAGCTAATCACTATGTCTCCCCTCTCTCTCCTTCCGCTCCCTCCTCTCCCCTCTCTCTCTCTCTCTCCCTCTCTCTCCCCTCCCTCCTCTCCTCTCTCTCTCCTTTTGCTCCCCTCCCTCCCCTTCCTCCCTCCCCTCCCCTCCCCCCCCTCCCTCGACCCCTCCATCTCCCCCACCCCCTCCCTCCCCTCCCCCCGTGGAGGGTCCTGACGGCCGTGCCAGACCCCCTGTCCCTCCCTCCCTCGCCGGCCCCCCCTCCCCCTCCCTACCCGGCTCCCCTCCCCCCCTCCCCTCCCCTTTCCTCCCTCCCTCGACCCTGCCCCTACTCCCCTCCCCCCCCTCTGCCCCCCCCTTCCCTACCCAGCTCCCCTTCCCCCCCCACCTCGTCCCTCCCCTTCCCCCTCCAGGGGGTCCTGGTGGTCGCGGCCACCAAACCCCCTGCCCCCCTCCCTCCCCCACCCCCTCCCTCCCCTCCCCCCTCCAGGGGTCCTGGCGGCTGTGGCTGCCAGACCCCCCCGTCCCCCCCCACACCCTCCCCCCTCCAGGGGGTCCTGGCGACTGCGGCCGCTAGACCCCCCCCTCCCCCCTCCCTCCCTCGACCCCGCCCCCGCTCCCCTCCCCCCTCTCTGCCCCCCCCTTCCCTACTCGGCTCCCCTACCCCCCCATCCCCTCCCCTCCCCCCCTCCTTGGGGGTCTGGCGGCCAAGGCTGCCAGAACCCCCCCACCTCGTCCCTCCCCTCCCCCCTCCAGGGGGTCCTGGCAGCCGCGGCTGCTAGACCCCTTCCCCCCCTCCCTCCCTCGACCCCAACCCCCCCACCCCCTCCAAGGGTCCTAGCGGCCGCGGCCGCCAGACCCCCCTCCCTCCCTTGACCCCAACCCCCCCACCCCCCTGGCGGCCGCGGCCGCCAGACCCCCCCTCCCTCCCTCGACCCCAACCCCAACCCCCCCACCCCCTCCCCTCCCCCCTCCAGGGTCCTAGCGGCCGCGGCCGCCAGACCCCCCCTTCCCTCCCTCGACCCCAACCCCCCTCTAGGGGTCCTGGCGACCGCAGCCACCACACCCCCCCTCCCTCCCGCGACCCCAACCCCCCCCCACCCCCTCCCTCCCGTCCCCCCTCCAAAGGTCCTGGCAGCCGCGGCCGCCAGACCCCCCCCTCCCTCCCTCGACCCCAACCCCGCCCCACCCCCTCCCTCCCCTCCCCCCTCTAGGGGGTCCTGGTGCCCGCGGCCGCCAGAGCCCCCCCTCCCTCCCTCCCTCCCGCCCCGGCCCCCGCCCCTCCCTCCTACTCAGCACCCCCGCCCCTCCCGTCACCGCCCTCGCCGTCGACCGCCACCCCCTCCCTACTTGGCACCCCCGCCCCTCCCATCGCTGCCCTCGCCCCCCCTCCAGGGGGTCCTGGCGGCTGTGGCACCTAGACCCCTCCCTCCCTCCCTCCCTCGCCCCCGCCCCCGCCCCACCCCTCCCTCCCTACCCGTCACCCCCGCCCCTCCTGCTGTGGCCCTCGCCCCCGCCCGCCACCCCCTCCCTCGCCTCCCCTTGTAGCCTCCGCCCCTCCCTCCCTACCCGGCACCCCCGCCCCTCCCACCGCCACCCTCGCCCTTGCCCCCCCTCCCTCCCTCCCTTGATCATGCCCCTGCCCCCGCCCCTGCCCCTCCCTCCCCCCCCCCTACCTCCCTCGACCCTACCAAAACCCCCCCTCCCTCCCTCCCTTGCCCTTGCCCCTGCCCCTCCCTCCCCCCCCTCCCTACCCGGCTCGCCTCCCCCCTCCCCCTCCCCCTCCCTCCACCTCGCCCCCCGCCCCTCCCTCCCCTCCCCCCTCTCCATCCTCTCCTTCTCCTCCCCTCCTGGTGAACCTCTCTCTCTCTAGTTCCTCTTTCTTCAAATTTTAAAAAAAAAATCTAGATAAAGAATTAATCAAAAAAATTTGCAAGTACCTGGAAAAAGTTTGTAAGTTTGCTCTTTCTTGCTTTCTTGCTCTGCCTTCCTTGCTTTCTTGATCGTCCTTGCTTTCTTGCTTCAATGAATGAAATGAGGGGAGAATGAATGAACAAGGAAGACTATATATAAGAAAAATTAGGTTTTCCTCCTCCTCTCCTATTGGCTTTCCATTCCTCCCCTCTCTCCTATTGGCTTTTCATTTATCCCCTCTCCCATTGGCTCCCATTACTCCCCCTCTCCCATTGGACCCCCATCCCTCATCCCAATCTTCCATTAGCCCTCCCCCCATCCATTTCTTCTTCCTCCCCCATTGCCACCACTCCCATCCCACATTTCCACCACGTCCCATACTCCTCCCATTTCCCAAAATCCCATATTTCCCCATCTCACCCTCCTCTTTTTCATCCCCTATTAACTCCCCTCACTCATTTCACTCCCTTATTATCCTACTCCCCTATTACCTTCCCCTCTCCCATTCCATTCTTCCCTCCCCACTCGCACTTCCACTTCCCATTACTCACTTGCCATTTGAAAACTATTAATATATTATTATACTATTTTTTATACTTATTATCATACACCCCTATTACTTCCCTCTCCCATTCCACTCCTCCCTCCTCACTCCCACTTCCACTTCCCATTACTCACTTGCTATACACATTTGCAAACTATTAATATATTATTATATGATTTTTTATACTATTTGCAAACTTACATGTGGGCAAAATCACAGGTGTCAAAGCGATCCTATTGTGGTCATACAACAACTGTGCTTTTATTCAAGGGCATATTTATCCTCATCAACAAGCTTATTTACTCAAGGTATGAAGTGCATAATTTGTGCACTAGGTGTTTACTTTGTTGTATCAAAATTGTTTGCCACACACACACACATATACACATACCGAGAATTTTCTAATATTATCACATCTACATTTCTCCGATGGGAACAAAACTTTGTACACGCCTCAACCTAGGTCGTATTGACTTGCATACAAAGTGATGCACCCATCCCATAAGTACTTGTTTAGATAACACACCTCCAATCGTATCTTATGACGATTGTGCATAACACTAGGAACAAAATGGTGTATAATGTGCGATCGACTATGCAAAGCATATCCAATGGACACAATACTTTGCACGTTCTTCAACCTAGGCAGTATTGACTTGTGTGCAAAGTGGCATCCCCATCCGATAAGTACTTGTTTGAAAAATACACCTAGGATCGTGTTTGAAAAATACACCAAGGCCAAAAACGGTATTTAATACTCAATCTACCATGTAAAGCATATCCGATGGGCACAATACTTTGCACGTGCCTCAAAAGCGGTGGTATGGTATTCCATGCAAAGTGGAATTCCCATTCAATAAGTACTTGGTATGATAATATATCTATTAAGAGCATGTTCTTTGATGGATGTGCATAACACTAGGGGGAAAATGGTGTATAATGTGTGATCCCCCATGCAAAGCATAACCGATAGACACAATACTGTGCACGCACATCAACCTAGTTGAAATTGACTTTCTTGCAAAGTGGCTCCCCCATCTTACAAGTACTTTTTAGAATATCACACCTAGGACCATGTTTTTGATTGGTTGTTGTCCATGACACTAAGGCAAAAACACTGATTTATGCTTACTCGACAATGCGATGCATATCTGATCATCACAATACTTTGCACACATCTCAACCTAGGTATTATTGACTTACATGCAAAGTGGCGTTCCCATCCCATGAGTACTTAGTCGAATAACACATCTAGGACCACATTTTTTGACAGTTGTGCATGACACTAAGGCATAAACAGTGTTTAATGCTTGTTCGACAATGCAAAGCATATCCGATGGGCACAATACTTTGCATGAGTCTCAACAATTGTGATATTGGATTGCATGCAAAGTGGTACACCCATCTGATAAGCAGTTGGTCAGATAACACACCTAAAACCTGTTTTTTTATGGTTGTGCATGGCATTGAGGCACAACCGGAGTTTAATACATGATATATCATGCAAAGTACATCCGATGGGCGCAATAATTTGCACCCACCTCAACCTCGGTGTTATTGAGTTGCATGAAAAGTGGTGTGTCAATTAGATAAGTACTTGATCCGATACCACACCTAGGACAGTGTTTTTTTACAAATGTGCTTGACACTAAGGCAAAAACGGTGTTTTATGCTTGATCAACAATGCAAAGCATATCCGATGGGCACAATACTTTGCACACACCTTCAACTAGGTGGAATTGACATACATGCAAAGTGGCATGCCCATCCCATAAGTGCTTGATCGGATAATATACCTAGTAGCGTGTTTTTTTACGGATGTGCATGACACTAGAGCGAAAATAGTATTTAATGCTTGATCGACCATGCAAAGGATATCGGATGGGCACAACACTTTTCCTACACCGCAACCTAGGTGGTATTGAAATGTTCTCAAAGAGGCACACCCATCCGATAAGTACTTGGTCAGATAACACACCTAAGGGCGTCTTTTTTTGCGGATGTGCATATCACTAGGAAAAACGGTGTATAATGCATGATCATCCATGCAAGGCATATCCGATGGTGACAATACTTTGCACAAACCTCAACATAGTTGAAACGGACTTGCGTGCAAAGTGGAGCCCCCATCCGATAAGTACTTGTTTGATTAACACATGTAGGACCGTGTTTTTTCATGGTTGTGCATGACACTAAGGCAAAAATGCTGTTTTATGCTTGATGGACAATGCAAAGCATATCCGATGGGCACAATACTTTGCACACACCTTCAACTAGGTGGAATTGACTTACATCAAAGTGGCACTCCCATCCCATAAGTGCTTGATTAGATAACATACCTAGCAGCGTGTTTTTTTTACGGATGTGCATGACACTAGAGCAAAAATAGTATTTAATGCTCGATCGACCATGCAAAGGATATCCAATGGGCACAATAATTTTCCTACACCGCAACCTAGGTGGTATGGAAATGTTTTCAAAGAGTCACATCCATCCGATAAGTTCTTGCTCAGATAACACACCTAAGGGCATTTTTTTTGCGGATGTGCATATCACTAGGGAAAAAACGGTGTATAATCCATGATCGACCATATAAAGCATATCCGATGGTGACAATACTTTGCATGCACCTCAAAGTAGTTGAAACGGTCTTGCGTGCAAAGTGGAGCCCCCATCGGATAAGTACTTGTTTGATTAACACACCTAGGACCGTGTTTTTTCATGGTTGCGCATGACACTAAGGCAAAAACGGTGTTTTATGCTTGATCAACAATGCAAAGCATATCCGATGGGCACAATACTTTGCACACACCTCCAACTAGGTGGAATTGACATACATGCAAAGTGGCATGCCCATCCCATAAGTGCTTGATCGGATAATATACCTAGTAGCGTGTTTTTTTACGGATGTGCATGACACTAGAGCAAAAATAGTATATTTAATGCTCGATCGACCATGCAAAGGATATCCGATGGGCACAACACTTTTCCTACACTGCAACCTAGGTGGTATTTAAATGTTCTCAAAGAGGCACACCCATCCGATAAGTACTTGGTCAGATAACACACCTAAGGGCGTCTTTTTTTGCGGATGTGCATATCACTAGGGAAAAAACAGTGTATAATGCGTGATCGACCATGCAAAGCATATCCGATGGTGACAATACTTTGCACGCACCTCAAAATAGGTGAAGCGGACTTGCGTGCAAAGTGGAGCCCCCATCCGACAAGTACTTGTTTGATTAACATGCCTAGGACCATGTTTTTTCATGGTTGTGCATGACACTAAGGCAAAAACGGTGTTTTATGCTTGATCGACAATGCAACACATATCCGATGGGCACAATACTTTGCACACACCTTCAACTAGTTGGAATTGACTTACATGCAAAGTAGCACTCCCATCCCATAAGTGCTTGATCAGATAACATAATTTTTTTTTTTTAACGGATGTGCATGACACTAGAGCAAAAATAGTATTTAATTCTCGATCGACCACGCAAAGGATGTTCGATGGGCACAATACTTTTTGTATGCCTCAACCTAGGTGGTATTGAAATGTTCTCAAAGAGGCACATCCATCCGATAAGTACTTGGTCAGATAACATACCTAAGGGCATGTTTTTTTGCGGATGTGCATATCACTACGGGAAAAACGTTGTATAATGCATAATCGACCATGCAGAGCATATCCGATGGTGACAATACTTTGCACGCATCTCAACCTAGTTGAAACGGCTTGCGTGCAAAGTGGAGTCCCCATCTAATAAGTACTTGTTTGATTAACACGCTTAGGACCGTGTTTTTTCATGGTTCTGCATGACACTAAGCCAAAAACGGTGTTTTATGCTTGATCGACAATGCAAAGCATATCTGATGGGCACAATACTTTGCACACACCTTCAACTAGGTGGAATTAACTTACATGCAAAGTGGCACACCCATCCCATAAGTGCTTGATTGGATAATATACCTAGCAGCGTGTTTTTTTTACGGATGTGCATGACACTAGAGGAAAAATAGTATTTAATGCTCGATCGACCATGCAAAGGATATCCGATGGGCACAATACTTTTCCTACACCGCAACCTAGGTGGTATTGAAATGTTCTCAAAGAGGTACACCCATCCGATAAGTACTTGGTTAGATAACATACCTAAGGGCGTGTTTTTTTGCGGATGTCCATATCACTCGGGAAAAAATGGTGTATAATGCATGATCGACCATGCAAAGCATATCCGATGGTGACAATACTTTGCACGCACTTCAACGTAGTTGAAACGGAATTGCGTGCAAAGTGGAGCCCCCATCCGATAAGTACTTGTCTAAATAACACACCTACGGTCGTGTTTTTATATGGTTGTGCATGACACTAAGGCAAAAGCGGCGTTTTATGCTTGATCGACAATGCAAAGCATATCCGATGGGCACAATACCTTGCACGCACCTTCCACTAGGTAGAATTGACTTACATGCAAAGTGGCATTCCCATCGCATAAGTACTTCATTGGATAACGCACCTAGCAACGTGTTTTTTTACAGATGTGCATGACACTAAGGCAAAAATGGTATTTAATGCTCGATCGACCATGCAAAGCATATCCGATGGGCACAATACTTTTCCTATGCCTTAACCTAGGTGGTATTGAAATGTTCTTAAAGAGGCACACCCATTCGATAAATACTTGGTCAGATAACATACCTAAGGGCGTGTTTTTTTGCAGATGTGCATATCACTACGGGAAAAACGTTGTATAATGCGTAATCGACCATGCAGAGCATATCCGACGGTGACAATACTTTGCATGCATCTCAACCTAGTTAAAACGCACTTGCATGCAAACTGGAGCCCCCATCTGATAAGTACTTGTTTGATTAACTCACTTAGGACCGTGTTTTTTCATGGTTCTGCATGACACTAAGCCAAAAACGGTGTTTTATGCTTGATCGACAATGCAAAGCATATCCGATGGGCACAATACTTTGCACACACCTTCAACTAGTTGGAATTGACTTACATGCAAAGTAGCACTCCCATCCCATAAGTGCTTGATCAGATAACATAATATTTTTTTTTTAACGGATGTGCATGACACTAGAGCAAAAATAGTATTTAATTCTCGATCGACCATGCAAAGGATGTTCGATGGGCACAATACTTTTCGTATGCCTCAACCTAGGTGGTATTGAAATACTTTGCACACACCTTCAACTAGTTGGAATTGACTTACATGCAAAGTAGCACTCCCATCCCATAAGTGCTTGATCAGATAACATAATATTTTTTTTTTAACGGATGTGCATGACACTAGAGCAAAAATAGTATTTAATTCTCGATCGACCACGCAAAGGATGTTCGATGGGCACAATACTTTTCGTATCCCTCAACCTAGGTGGTATTGAAATGTTCTCAAAGAGGCACATCCATCCGATAAGTACTTGGTCAGATAACATACCTAAGGGCATGTTTTTTTGCGGATGTGCATATCACTACGGGAAAAACGTTGTATAATGCATAATCGACCATGCAGAGCATATCCGATGGTGACAATACTTTGCACGCATCTCAACCTAGTTAAAACGCACTTGCATGCAAACTGGAGCCCCCATCTGATAAGTACTTGTTTGATTAACTCACTTAGGACCGTGTTTTTTCATGGTTCTGCATGACACTAAGCCAAAAACGGTGTTTTATGCTTGATCGACAATGCAAAGCATATTCGATGGGCACAATACTTTGCACACACCTTCAACTAGGTGGAATTGACTAACATGCAAAGTGGCACACCCATCCCATAAGTGCTTGATTGGATAACATACCTAGCAGCGTGTTTTTTTAACGGATGTGCATGACACTAGAGGAAAAATAGTATTTAATGCTCGATCGACCATGCAAAGGATATCCGATGGGCACAATACTTTTCCTAGACCGAGACCTAGGTGGTATTGAAATGTTATCAAAGAGGCACACCCATCCGATAAATACTCGGTCAGATAACACACCTAAGGGCGTGTTTTTTTGCGGATGTGCATATCACTAGGGAAAAAACAGTGTATAATGCGTGATCGACCATGCAAAGCATATCCGATGGTGACATTACTTTGCATGCACCTCAACGTAGTTGAAACAGACTTACGTGCAAAGTGGAGCCCCCATCCGATAAGTACTTGTTTGATTAACACACCTAGGACCGTGTTTTTTCATGGTTGTGCATGACACTAAGGCAGAAACGGTGTTTTATGCTTGATCGACAATGCAAACCATATCCGATGGGCACAAAACTTTGCACACACCTTCAAATAGGTGGAATTGACTTACATGCAAAGTAGCACTCCCATCCCATAAGTGCTTGATCAAATAACATACCTAGCAAACTATTTTTTAACGGATGTGCATGACACTAGAGCTAAAATAGTATTTAATGCTCGATCGACCATGCAAAGGATATCGGATGGGCACAATACTTTTTGTATGCCTCAACCTAGATGGTATTGAAATGTTCTCAAAGATGCACACCCATCTGATAAGTACTTGGTCAGATAACACACCTAAGGGCATGTTTTTTTGCGGATGTGCATATCAGTAGAGAAAAAATGGTGTATAATGCGTGATCGACCATGCAAAGCATATCTGATGGTGACAATACTTTGCACGCACCTCAATGTAGTTGAAACAAACTTGCATGCAAAGTGGAGCCCCCATTTGGTAAGTACTTGTTTGAATAACACACCTAGGACCGTGTTTTTTCATGGTTGTGCATGACACTAAGGCAAAAACGGTGTTTGATTCTTGATCGACAATGCAAAGCATATCCGGTGGGCACAATACTTTTCACACACCTTCAACTAGGTGGAATTGACTTACATGCAAAGTAGCATGCCCATCCCATAAGTGCATGATTAACATACCTAGCAGCGTGTTTTTTTACGGATGTGCATGACACGAGCAAAAATAGTATTTAATGATCAACCGACCATGCAAAGGATATCCGATGTGCACAACACTTTTCGTATGCCTCAACCTAGGTGGTATTGAAATTTTCTCAAAGAGGCACACCCATCCGATAAGTACTTGGTCAAATAACACACCTAAGGGCGTGTTTTTTTGCGGATGTCCATATCACTAGGGAAAAAATGGTGTATAATGCGTGATCGACCATGCAAAGCATATCCGATGGTGACAATACATTGCACACACCATCCCCCATCCGATAAGTACTTGTTTGAATAACACGCCTACGACTGTGTTTTTATATGGTTGTGCATGACACTAAGGCAAAAACGGTGTTTTATGCTTGATCGACAATGCAAACCATATCCCCGATGGGCACAATACTTTGCACACACCTTCAACTAGGTGTAATTGACTTACATTCAAAGTGGCATTCCCATCGCATAAGTACTTGATCAGATAACACACCTAGCAGCGTGTTCTTTTACGGATGTGCATGACACTAAGGCAAAAATGGTATTTAATGCTCGATCGACCATGCAAAGCATATCCGATGGGCAAAATACTTTTCCTACACCTTAACCTAGGTAGTATTGAAATGTTCTCAAAGAGGCACACCCATCCGATAAGTACTTGGTCAGATAACATACCTAAGGGCATGTTTTTTTGCGGATGTGCATATCACTATGGGAAAAACGTTGTATAATGCATAATCGACCATGCAGAGCATATCTGATGGTGACAATACTTTGCATGCATCTCAACCTAGTGGAAACGGCTTGCATGCAAAGTGGATCCCCCATCCGATAAGTACTTGTTTGATTAACACAATTAGGACCGTGTTTTTTCATGGTTCTGCATGACACTAAGTCAAAAACGGTGTTTTATGCTTGATCGACAATGCAAAGCATATCTGATGGGCACAATACTTTGCACACACCTTCAACTAGGTGGAATTGACTTAGATGCAAAGTGGCACACCCATCCCATAAGTGCTTGATCGGATAACATACCTAGCAGTGTGTTTCTTTTACGGATGTGCATGACACTAGAGCAAAAATAGTGTTTAATGCTTGATCGACCATGCAAAGGATATCCGATGGGCACAATAATTTTCGTATGCCTCAACCTAGGTGGTATTGAAATATTCTCAAAGAGGCACACACATCCGATAAGTACTTGGTCAGATAACACACCTAAGGGCGTGTTTTTTTGCGGATGTGCATATCACTAGAGAAAAAATGGTGTATAATGCGTGATCGACCATGCAAAGCATATCTGATGGTGACAATACTTTGCACCCACCTCAATGTAGTTTAAAAAAACTTGCATGCAAAGTGGAGCTCCCATCCGATAAGTACTTGTTTGAATAACACACCTACGACCATGTTTTTTCATGGTTGTGCATGACACTAAGGCAAAAACGGTGTTTGATTCTTGATCGACAATGCAAAGCATATCCGATGGGCACAATACTTTGCACACACCTTCAACTAGGTGGAATTGACTTACATGCAAAGTGGCATGCCCATCCCATAAGTGCTTGATTGGATAACATACCTAGCAGTGTGTTTTTTTACGGATGTGCATGACACGAGCAAAAATAGTATTTAATTCTCAACCGACCATGCAAAGGATATCCAATGTGCACAACACTTTTTGTATGCCTGAACCTAGGTGGTATTGAAATTTTCTCATAGAGGCACACCCATCCGATAAGTACTTGGTCAGATAACACACCTAAGGGCGTGTTTTTTTGCGAATGTCCATATCACTAGGGAAAAAATGGTGTATAATGCGTGATCGACCATGCAAAGCATATCTGATGGTGACAATACTTTGCACACACCTCAAGTAGTTGAAACGGACTTGTGTGCAAAGTGGATCCCCCATCCGATAAGTACTTGTTTGAATAACACACCTACCGTTGTGTTTTTATATGGTTGTGCATGACACTAAGGCAAAAACGGTGTTTTATGCTTGATCGACAATGCAAACCATATCCGATGGGCACAATACTTTGCACACACCTTCAACTAGGTGTAATTGACTTACATGCAAAGTGGCATTCCCATCGCATAAGTACTTGATCGGATAACACACCTAGGAGCATGTTCTTTTACGGATGTGCATGACACTAAGGCAAAAATGGTATTTAATGGTCGATCGACCATGCAAAGCATATCCGGCCGATGGGCACAATACTTTTCCTACACCTTAACCTAGGTAGTATTGAAATGTTCTCAAAGAGGCACACCCATCCGATAAGTACTTGGTCAGATAACATACCTAAGGGCATGTTTTTTTGCAGATGTGCATATCACTACGGGAAAAACGTTGTATAATGCGTAATCCACCATGTAGAGCATATCTGATGGTGGCAATACTTTGCATGCATCTCAACCTAGTTGAAACGGCTTGTGTGCAAAGTGGAGCCCCCATCTGATAAGTACTTGTTTGATTAACACACTTAGGACCGTGTTTTTTCATGGTTCTGCATGACACTAAGTCAAAAACGGTGTTTTATGCTTGATCGACAATGCAAAGCATATCTGATGGGCACAATACTTTGCACACACCTTCAACTAGGTGGAATTGACTTACATGAAAAGTGGCACACCCATCCCATAAGTGCTTGATCGGATAACATACCTAGCAGCATGTTTCTTTTACGGATGTGCATGACACTAGAGCAAAAATAGTATTTAATGCTCGATTGACCATGCAAAGGATATCCGATGGGCACAATACTTTTCCAACACCACAACCTAGGTGGTATTGAAATTTTCTCAAAGAGTCACACCCATCAGATAAGTAGTTGCTCAGTTAACACACCTAAGGATGTGTTTTTTTGCGGATGTGCATATCACTAGGGAAAAAATGGTGTATAATGCGTGATCGACCATGCAAATCATATCCGATGGTGACAATACTTTGCAGCACCTCAAAGTAGTTGAAACGAACTTGTGTGCAAAGTGGAGCCCCCATCCAATAAGTACTTGTTTGATTAACACACCTAGGACCGTGTTTTTTCATGGTTGTGCATGACACTATGGCAAAAACGTTGTTTTATGCTTGATCAACAATGCAAAGCATATCCGATGGGCACAATACTTTGCACATACCTTCAACTAGGTGGAATTGACTTACATGCAAAGTGACACACCCATCCCATAAGTGCTTGATCGGATAACATACCTAGCAGTGTGTTTTTTCTACGGATGTGCATGACACGAGCAAAAATAGTATTTAATGCTCGATGGACCATGCAAAGGATATCTGATGGGCACAATACTTTTCCTACACTGCAACCTAGGTGGTATTGAAATGTTCTTAAATAGGCACACCCATCCGATAAGTACTTGGTCAGATAACACACCTAAGGGCGTCTTTTTTTGCGGATGTGCATATCACTAGGGAAAAAATGGTGTATAATGCATGAGCGACCATGCAAAGCATATCCGATGGTGGCAATACTTCACACGCACCTCAACGTAGGTGAAACAGACTTGCATGCAAAGTGGAGCCCCCATCCGCCGACAAGTACTTGTTTAATTAACACACCTAGGACCGTGTTTTTTCATGGTTGTGAATGACACTAAGGCAAAAACGGTGTTTTATGCTTGATCGACAATGCAAAGCATATCCGATGGGCACAATACTTTGTACACACCTTCAAATAGGTGGAATTGAGTTACATGCTAAGTAGCACTCCCATCCCATAAGTGCTTGATCAGATAACATACCTAGCAGTGTATTTTTTTACAAATGTGCATGACATGAGCAAAGATAGTATTTAATGCTCGATCGACCATGCAAAGGATATCCGATGGGCACAACACTTTTCGTATGCCTCAACCTAGGTGGTATTGAAATGTTCTCAAAGAGGCACACCCATCCGATAAGTACTTGGTCAGATAACATACCTAAGGGTGTGTTTTTTTGTGGATGTGCATATCAGTACAGGAAAAACATTGTATAATACGTGATCGGACGATGCAAAGCATATCCGATGGTGACAATACTTTGCACGCACCTCAACGTAGTTAAAACGGACTTGCATGCAAACTGGAGCCCCCATCTGATAAGTACTTGTTTGATTAACATACTTAGGACCGTGTTTTTTCATGGTTGTGCATGACACTAAGGCAGAAACGGTGTTTTACGCTTGATCGACAATGCAAAGCATATCCGATGGGCACAATACTTTTCACACACATTCAACTAGGTGGAATTGACTTACATGCAAAGTGGCACACCCATCCCATAGCTTGATCATATAACATACCTAGCAGGCTCGTGTTTTTTTACGGATGTGCATGACACTAAAGCAAAAATAGTATATTTAATGCTCAATCGACCATGCAAAGGATAACTTGGCGTGTCCATCTGATGAGTACTTGATCAGATAACTTCTCCCACCAATAAATTAAGTACTAATTAAAATATATAATAAATGAGTATATTATTAAAAAGAGACTAATATTTATGTAATTGTTGCTACTGCAGCTTGCTTGTGAAGGACTCTCACAAAGGAGATGGCTATAGATTTTGTTCTAGGGATGGATGTGATTTTATGTAGCAAAAGAGAAGTAGTTGCATTTGCTACAATCCATGATAGTGATCCCAATTCAGTTTGCCACTTTCGAAGGCTTAGTGAAGATAAGGTGGCAGTTACTATATCAAAGATTCTTAGCGCACATGTTGAGCTAAAGTATAAATGTGGAGATATGGAAACACTTGGAGATATGCCCTACAATACATCCAACAAATCATTTATAGCATGGGACAAAGATGAGACTTATGCAACAGACATTATCAAGAATACAAAGTGCACCACCTTGGATTTTACTATAGGGGACATTTTACAAATGAGATCATTTGCAAATAAGACTATAGCAGAAGGTGAAGTATTGGGATTTGAACAAGTGGAGCAATGGTCATTTGCACAAATGAGGATTCTGAAAGTCACTGATGATGGTATGGTTGATAACATAACATCCTTATGTGATCCCTACTATGAGGTAGGCAAGAATATGAGATGGAGCATGCAATTTTTAAACATGAGAAAGAGGTACATGGTTTTCAATGATAAAGACAAGGTATACTACAATATCAAAGGACCTAAAAAGCATGCCCATGTGCCAAGCTCTATCACTTCAAATGTGGATGATTTCAATATACTCAATTATAGAAGTGACATCTTATCTGGAGTGGATGAGTTCATTGGTTCTGAGAAACAAAATGATTTTAGAAGCCAAGCCTTATCTGGGGTGGATGAATTCTTGCACAGTGAGAAGGGCAAAGGTTTCAATAGTGATGTCTTGTCAAGTGTGGATGAGTTCATGCATATTAACAAACTTGGTGTCAATTAAGCTTGTGGATTTGTGAAAGCCATGCAAGATGTCCCAATGAGTGATGTTCTCTCAGGAGTGGAAGAGTTTCAAGGTTCTCAATACTCTTGTAGAATATTGAATTCATTGAATGGTCCTAAGAGTATGTTAAAAACGAGGATGAGATCAACAGAGGATTATTCAATATTTAAGTTTGATTGTGCTATGACCAAGGATGCAACGACCAATCATGGATGCTTGGTTACAAACAAATGTGAGGAGAGGAAGTGCATAAATACAGATAACAATGTGCACGAGGAACGAAAACGGTCATACATATGCATGAAGAGAAAGCGAATCTAGGCAAATCCACAAAAGCAACCAAAGAGGAAGAGAGTAATGAAGGAGGAGAACATGTTAAATGCATTGGGATATCTATGTTGCAAGCGAAGATGTATGCACTTCATTGATCTTGCAGACATCAGGGAATGTAGAGGACACGTGTGGCAAAGAAGAGGAAGCGAAAGAAATGAATACCTTCTCACAAGTCTCTCTTCCTTTCTTCAGACTGGCAATAAAAGGCTAAGTTCAAGACAAAAGGTAAAACCTCTTGTAAATGGAAAAAGGATTTGCAATAAGGCATATTGCAATATTAGTGGATTATCCCATGGTACATATTGGGATTTAGTCACCAAGGCAAAGGGCGGCAACAAATTTAGCATTCACAGTAATAGAGGAAGGTCCAAATCAAGAATCTCAACTGTCAGGGCAGTAGCAATTTTGCAAGACTTCATACATGAAAATGCTTTACCTCAACCCCATATATCTACCAAACTCCCTAACGGTGATGCGATTACTGAAATGGAGCTGAAATGCACCTTCCAATGGGCTTGACAAAGCTCGAAGTATTTGACTCTATTGTAGAAAAGCAAAGGCAAAGAGGGGATGCCGTAGCTTCTTCTCATACTTTGTATACTCTTTGGAAGAAGAACTTTGGATATGTTAAAGTCCCAAGGAGGCAAAAAATGTCAAAGTGTAATGTCTGTGATGATTTAAAGCAAGCGATTGAGAGTGCAACATGTCCAAATCAAAGGGAATTATAAAAAAAAAACAAAAAATCTCATCATGACCTTATTCGACATTCCAGACAAAAATATGCATTTTGGAAGGAGCAAGCTATTTCGCATCCCGATGACTACATGTGCCTTATTGTAGATGGCATGGATCAGAATACAACAACATTGCCTCGTTTTGTTGCCACTCCACCTAAATTACAAGGAAAGCACTTTCTAAAGACACATCTATGTGGAGTGTTAGTGCATGGAATTAAGTTCTTTGCAGATATATGGATTGATTCCTTGCATCTACATGATAGCAATCAAGTTGTAACATCTATTATGAAGGCAATTCGCAATGTACATGCAGAAAAAGGTTGCCTACCACCGACTTTGAGAATACAAACTGATAATTGCTGGCAAGAAAATAAGAATGTACTCATGTTTGCATTCTGCTCCATGCTAGTTGCTCATCGAATCTTCAATGCGGTCAAATGTGGATTTTTGTATGTTGGGCATACACATGAAAATATCGATCAGGTTTTTAGCATAGTCTCAAGGGAGCTTACTCCAGTCTTTGAAAATGAATTTGTATCATTACTCCCACGTCCATATTGTGGCCTGAAGAAGAGAGAGTTTATGCAACAAGTAGATATAGAGGTCGATTGTTTTGTTGTGGTTCGGCCATCGGATGATGAATATGAGAATGTGAAGTTTTGGGTTGCAAAAGTAGTTGATGTGCAAAGAGATGACCAAGGGAGAGCTACAACATTTACAACGGTATGGTATGAGCCAAAGGGCAAGAAGGAGAATATGGATAACAAAACATTGTATACTAATTGTATAATGAAGGAGTGGATCCCAATGTCTTATTGCTCAATGTGATAGTCCCTTGCCAGGTGCCATCTGCATTAACTCCCTATTGTCTTGGCAAGCCTTGACCCTTGGGTGACATCCAGTGCATATTTTGACTCTCATTTGACATAGGAGGTGATGACTCTGATTATATTTGTCTTGGATTGGCTTCTTGCCTAGTACCCAAATAAAATCCTTCAATGGACTTCAATACAAAGCTTTAATCATGGACATTCTTCATTTGCGCTGTCTCCTTCTACTTCCTCCATGGCGAGCATCCTTAAAAATTCGTGTATATGCAATAGTGTTTGCTATGGTATTTTTATTTTTCCTTCTACCTCATATCCCATGCACTTCTTTGATTTCTTTGCCCTTGAATGCCAAGACACTATGATTGTCCCCGTCAAAACTTGAGAGACCGCTTCATCATTGGGGAGTCAATGCACCCAAGGGGCAAGGCTTGGCAAGACAACTTGTGGGAGTTAATGCAGATGGCACCTGTATTTTGCACTGGATGTCACCCAAGGGTCAAGGCTTGGCAAGACAATAGGGAGTTAATTCAGATGGCACCTGGCAAGGGACTATTGCATTGAGCAATAAGACAATGGGGAGTCAATGCACCCAAGGGGCAAGGCTTGGCAAGACAAGTGGTAGTCAAATTATGCAGATGGCACGAATTGAGGCTCTTTAAGAGCAACAATTTAAATTATAAACATATGTTCAATCTATATCATTTTGGATATAAAGACTCTAGCTGAGAGCAACGTCTGTCAATGTAATCATATAATAATAGCTATAATTGCTATTATACCTCTTTGGTTCAATACAAAACTTGGGTCTTATGGCATCATATATTTTTCTATTTATTAGAAGTTTTAAAATTTTTGTGCATATTGCGAGTAACAATGTTATTTTCATGAAATATTTAAGTCTCCTTTCATGGATTTATAAATTTATCACGTCAAGTAAAAATATTAAAAATAATTAAATTAACAAGTAACTTAGATATAGCTAGAATTTCTAATATAGGATTATTGCAAATTCTTGCATGTTGGTACAAAAGTATAGATTGAAAAAACAATATTTTTATGTGAATATGATAGTGCCACAAAGTGAACTTTTGATTTGGGAAGAATATTTTCAGAAAGTAAAATTTTGATTTGGGAAGGATATTTTCACAAAGTAAAGTTTTCATTTGGGAAGGATTTTTGGGCTTCATCCAAAAACAACAGAAAAAATCCAAAATTAATGAAATAGGTGTTATAAGCATGAATCATAAACATATATATACATATGGACACCATTGGACATAATAATTTCCTAGTCAATTAGTTATGAAAAGTCAACGAGACCAAAACTAATTTCCATAGAGAAGCAAGACTAGTAACTGCACCACCAAGATGCCCTTTGGCCAAAATTGGCATAACTATGTTTCTTTCCAAGTTAGATGTGATCCCAATTGATAAGTTTCTTCTACAATATTTGTAATTTGGTAATGCCAAATACATACTAAGCAAGATTAGGGATACTCTTCAAGAGAATGCATACATACATGTAAATCTCCTTGCATAATAACATTAAAACCCCACATTGAAAGTATAACTCCAATCAGGTTGTACTTATTGGGACAGCCTAACAGACTCCCCAAATATTTTGCATTCCCCTCCCCCCTCCACGTTAGAAAATCGAAGGTTTGTAAAAATTTACATGCATTTAAATCTTCTTGCATAATAATTTCAAACCCCACAGTTTAATTTAATCAAGTTTTCATGAGCACATGGAGCTAGATGATCAAAGTTGACATCTTTTATGCTGGCTAGATTAATACAAAGTATTGTGGAAAGATTCTAGATTTATCAACAAAATTACAAAGATGTTAAAGCATGTCCTTATATATTCATTTTCTATCCCTAAACTGTTCACAAAAATTTACAAGGTGCCAATGTTCAAAAAATAAATAAATAAAATAAAATATTCATGTCTAAATTAATCTCAGAATAACCCAAAAATAACCTTCAACACTTACTCTGATCATTGTCACATGCTCAACTTAGAAACATCAACGGCATCATGCATACACAAGGTTCAATGGAAGTGGAGGGTAAACCTTTTGTTCATAGCAGAGTTATAGAAAACCTCTCCTTGTAGTTAGAAATTTCTCCACCAAAGGGCATTCAATTATCTGAGCACTACAATATACATAGAGAAGGAACTATGCAGCAACATATATAAGTTGTGAATTCTTGTCAACTTATGCAATCGTTTATGTGCCAACAAAAGCAAGGGCAGCTTAAGCATTAGAAGTACTCTTAGAGAGAGAAACTCTCTCTCTCACACACACTCTCTCTCTCTCTCTCTCTCTCTCTCTCTCTCTCTCTCTCTCTCTCTCATGATCTCACTCTCATGCTCTCTCTAAGTCCTTGATGCTTCTCTTGCTCTCCTGTAGCTCTTCTCCCCTGTCCCTCTCGAGTATCAATCCTATCTCTCTCTTTGATGCTCCTCTCTCCCGCTCGAGTCTCATTCCTATCACTCTGGCTGTCTACCTTCATTCCTCTGCTGCTATTGTTAGAGAGTCTCACACCCATGCCACCCCGACAGACCTACAATTGCTCCACCCCATCATCCTACCTAGCCCCCTTGACAATCGAGAAACCCAATAGATCTATTTTGACTTGGGGAACTTTAGAGTTGGGTCTCGTAGTTGCTCTGCACACAGCTAACAAGCCCCTACTTGGAGAGCTCACCAGTGGTGAGGGCATGAGCTATGCTGTCTCAATAGGAAACAAGTGAGTCCTATGTGTAGCAAATGACAAGGGTTCACTCTACGATTGATAGAAGGCCCAAAATTCATAGCTTTGCGGGATATCTACATCTCAAAACCATCACTTCCATGAAGACTAAGCTGAAAGAATGGAAATACTTACATAACGGTCCCAATTGCCTCATCTGCACCATGCCTCTCCTTGTTGAAAATAGTGACTTTGAGCTTTGGAATCTCGAACAGGAAGCACTGATTCTAAACAAACTCTACCCTCCATCTAGATATACAAAGGCAAGATTCATGCAAAGGCACAAAGTGATAAGCCTACATTCACATAATCTATATCTTAACATGGATAGTCTAGTTCTGTTATTTGTTGTAAGAAATTGAGATGATGGAAAAGGAGTAATACTTTCCTATAAGTAAAAAGAACAGCAAAGATGCTTTTAGAAGGGAATCCAAGGCTAGATCAGAAGGAAGGCACAAATGGACGAGGAGAAGCGCTACCAGAAACTTTGACATCCTTGAGGTCATGCGTGAATTCTTTGCTTCTACCTTTGGTGCGGCTCATTGCTTTGGCACCTCTAGATTTTGTTACTTTTCCTTATCTCCATTTCTTGGTGGCTCAAGCACAAGATCATGCTTACTTCTACGACTGACATTTTGTCACCCATTCTACCTTGTGTCCATGCCTTCATAGCTTCTTTATGTCATAGCTCTGCCTGCCGTTGTCTTCTCTGCTCGTGGCTTGGATCAAAAACAGATCTTGCTCAAAGAAGTGCCTCTCATGGCAACGCTCGTAGACATGTTCTTTCATGGCATTGTCGACCCTTCTTTGCCTCTTTTCCTTACTATCGACTCCCTAGTCCCTTATGTTTGTCTTCTTTGGTGTCTCTCTACCTTCTGGCTTGCAAATGAGCTCGAATTCCAAGGTTCCAAGGTTGTGGAAGAGAACGAGAGAAGGGAGAGTGCAAGATTTCACATATATGCAGAGCTTATTGCTAGCGATCTTAGGGCAAAAGCACTAGGAGGGAGGGAGAGATGGCAATGAGGAAGAGAGGAGCACGGAATCAAGTACGGCGCATATCCTTGGAGAGATGGTAGTAGCACCCCAGTGGTGGATCTGCCTTTGGCATGTGCCACCTCGGACCCCTCTCCAAGCCATGGACTGGGCCGCCGCAGAAAGAAGGTGTCCTTCTCAGAGCCCCCAGATGCTGAGATGGTAGACCCACCAACAGAGAAGACTAAAAGATCTCGCAGGAGTAAGTGGTCACCCTCGGATTTTCCCATCGGCTCAGGGCAAGAGGACTATTCGGTCGTTCAGGACCTTGCTCATCGGTCTTTGAGCATCACACTCCCTCAACTAATAGCATTAAGCCCTAAGGTGAGACGTGAGCTGCAGCAAGGTCTCTCAAGAAGGAAGAGCAAGAAAAAGGGAAAGGTACGAGAGGTATCTTCTATCTCTGAAGAAATTGATCGGCACCCACATACACTAGATGTCATCATAGATAATTGCCGTGTCAAAAATGTGTGTGTTGATGGGGGAGCTGCATGTAATATCATGGTGCCCCGAATCATGAAAAAATTGAATTTGAAATGTACAAGGCGTTCACTCGAATCAAGGTAGCGGATGGTCGACGACTCGCCACCATGGGAGTCATTGAGGATTTGCCCATCACTGTCAATGGGTTGACCACCACTGTCAATTTCTATGTAGTGGACATTGAAGATACAGGCAGAAGTTACCCAGCCATACTCAGGAGACCATGGTTGAGAAAGAGTGATGCAGTCAGCTATTGGAAGATAGGACACATGTCTTTTGGTGCTTCGAAGGAGAAGATCCCAGTGCAACCTGGTGCCATGGAATCGGAAGAAGAAGAGGAGCATGACAGTGATACTATCTCATCCTCAGTGTCTGAGTCCATGGAAGAATCAGAGGAAGAATCAGATGGGGGGGAGGAATTCTCAAAGGAGGAAGTTTACATGATGGATGTGTCTCCGACCCTGCCACCTGTAGAAAAGATAACAACTAGTCCTCAACAGCTCGAATCAATGCTTTCTCCAGACCTCACTCCAGGTGAGAAAGATGAGTTTCTTGAAATGTTCAAAGATTTCCCTGACCTCTTTGCAACTAGCTACCACCACCTTTGCCATGTGACTGCCATAGAGCACAAGATAGAGCTGAAGCCTGATGCAAAGCCTGTGGCTAGACTTGAGATATGGGGCTTGATTTATGTGGAAAATTGAGGCAAAGGGTTGTCGCACACAATTGAGAGTGCGTAACCACCTAGCCCACATGGGAGACTTTTCCACACACACCATGCATGTGGGAGGATACATTAATGTGGAGAGACCCCCTCTTTTGGCTATAAAAGGAAGGGGCTATTCCTTGATGAGACACACTCATTCTTGTAAAGCCACCTAGCTAGTATTTTGATATTTCCCTCTCATCCCTTCTTTCAAATAAAGTATGGTTCTCTTCCCTTGATGTCTACATCTCAACATTCCTCCTCCTATCATGTACATGCTTCTCTTCCCCCTCTCCCTTTCCCCTTGTGTCATAGTCTCCCTTTTCCTTCCCTCCACTTCTAATTCCTTTTTCACCCCTATGACATCCCTTCGCCCTCATGATCTCCTTTTCTCTATGGCCTTTGAGCGTTGCCATACTTAGCCTCTAGCCTCTGGTCTCGATTACTTTTCTGGCTAAAAGTACCCGTTATGCACCACCATAAAAAAACATGCTCCCAAGTGTGTTATGCAAACAAGTACTTATGGGATGGGTGCACCACTTTGCAAGTAAGTAAATACCACCTAGGTTTAGGCATGTGCAAAGTATTGTATCCATTGGATAGGCTTTGCATTGTCGATCAAGTATAAAACATCGTTTTTGTCTCAGTGTGATGCACATCCGTAAAAAAACACGCTCTTAGGTGTGTTATCCGAACAAGTACTTATCGGATTGCATGCAACTCAATAGTAAATTGTCTAAAATTAATTTCATAGATTTCTCATATGGTCCCATAATAATCCAACTGCGAGGAGAGAAGATCGGTATCCAAAGCACTTGCTCGGCTATCTTGTCTGAAGTTAAACATGACTCCACAATCACATGTGACTCTCTTTGAATCGATGCATTCCACCCAAAAATGTTGTCCATATGACCACAACGGACTGTACTTTTTTTATTGCAAAAAAGCATCATTAAAACAATGAGGATGCATCTATTTTATAGCATACATTGCCACAAATAATTACTTAATTACGTCAAGAGGTAAGAAACTTACATGCATCATACATGCAGATGATAACTTTGGCTCACGCTTGTTTATTGTCTCTCCATCACATTTGGCTTTACGTAGAGCTAGTTGTAGGCAATCAAGTGACAATACGGCATTGATATCATACTTCTCGCTTGCAATGAGTGCAAGGACAATACAACCTCTCTGTAAGCCACTCCACACTCTTGGGGGTTGGTGCATCATCTGACGAGCTTACACTCATCCCTTCCATCTTCACACCCCTAAGATCACAACACAAAATGATTACAATCCACTCAAGATATACAAAAAATAGCCACCCATGAGCTTTTATCCCTCTTCCTAGATTTAGTGCTCTGTATTGTCAGTATATACCGATGCTTATACCCTATTCTGTCCCTATATAGGGACACATTTTCCATCCCTATATAGGGACACTTGTAGGATATTTAGAGTTGCTATACAACAATGGAGCAGCGTCACTATATAGCGATGCTAGGAGCTAAAACGTGAAACCTTGTGCATTGCCACCCCTCACAACTCTATTGCGGGAACAGCAAAAAACTCTCCTCCTTCGTTATAGTCGACGACCTCACTTTCCTCCAACCTCTTCCCCACTCCTCACCCCTACCCAGCTCCTCTCCCAACACTTGTGGTCCCTCTTCACACTTCTCCCTCTCTACTCATGTGAGAGGACATTTCTTAAGAAGATGTGTCTCTTTAAGCAATGTAGGTTCATTTTTTGTGAGATTTCGTTTCGTGAGTGTTGAAGCATTTCTCCTTGCATTGCTAAGCCCATGTGCTAATTTTCATGCTTGATTTTCAGAGTTGAAGGACAAAAAATGAGATTTGGTGAAAGAAAGAAGGCTCACCTATTCTTTTTTTGGTATTTCTCCACTTCCTCTTTTCCTTCATTTCGTGCTTTCTCTTTGTTTGTAGGCTTCTCTTTGTCCCTCAATCCAATCCCTTTGGAAAGTTGCTTCTCCAAAGTCCTCCTTTCACTAATTAGTTATCTAGAAAATGGTATGTCTCCTCTCTTTTGTAGGGCCAATACACAAAACACCTCCTCTTCTAAGCGGGATCTTCTCGTAAGAAAGTGCTTCCTCTCTTTTCTTATTTTTCTTTTCATCATTGCATTGGCTTGCAGCTAGCACATTAAGCTGTAGTGATGGGTGTAGGAACCCTTTCTTTCCCTTTCTTCTCTTATTTCCTCTTCTTCCCCTCTTTCCCTCTTTCCCTCCCTCTTGCTCCCCTCTCTTTCCTCTCTTTCCCCTCTATTTTTTCTCTCTTTTCCTTCTCTTTTCTCCTCTCTTTTCCTTCCACTCTTTCATTCTCTCATCCTCTCTTTCATCCTCTTCTCTCTCTTTTCATAAGCATATGCATATGCATATGCTTATGCTTATATGCTTATGCATGAGCATATGCTCATGCATAAGCATAATCATATGCTTTCTCTCTTTCCCCTCTCTTTTTTCCTCTCTTTTCTTCTTTCCCCGTCTCCTCTCTTTCATCCTCTTTTCTCTCTTTCATAAGCATATGCATTTGTGTATGCGTTTGCTTATATGCTTGCTTGAATTTATGGTCATGCATAAGCATAATGATATGCTTTCTCTCTTTTCCTCTCTTTCCCCTCTCTTTTTTCCTCTCTTTTCTTCTTTTCCCCTCTCTTTTTTCTTCTCTCTTCCTCTCTTTCATCCTCTTCCTTCTCTTCTTTTCCCCTGTCTTTCATCCTCTTTTCTCTCTTTTCATAAGCATATGCATTTGCGTATGCTTATCATAAGTAAAGAGGGGTGATTTTATTGGAGGGAAAACTTTAGTTGAGGAGTTTTTTAAATACCCCTTGAATGCATGTGATACCTGAGGTTTTGTCGTCGTGCACCCCTCAAGTCTAGAGATGCCTTGTCTCGAGCTCTGCTATGCTCAGAATGAATAGATTGCATCTCATTACTACACCAGTGTGGCATCATGACGTTGGGAAAATTTTCGATGAGAGCGCAGGTCTGCACAAAATTCAAAATCTTACCCAAGAGTGCGTCACGTTGCGCACTAGAATCAACAATAAAAGTGGAACCATTTTATACATGAAGTATCCTTTCTAGAGAGACATCAGAACCTATATGACTTGCCTCTTGATGTGTATGGGCATCTTTTTGTTGAATAGCATATGCTTGAGTACGTTCGCGATCATAACACCTCTTGTAACACCAAAAGGATGGATGATTTCTGCCACAATGTTTGCAAGGAGAATTATTGGATAAGCGGGGTTGCTTAGTGGTAACACCATGTTCCTCATCATATTGTCGAGCCCAACAATCAGAGATAACATGACCATGCTTATCACAGTAAGAACAATGTTTCTTAGGATATTTGAGATGAGAAGAATTGCCACCTCTATACGGATGACCACCATGTCCATATTTGAAGAAAGGATGCTTGCGAGCAACACAAGTTGTCTCTGAATCTGCATCATCTATTGTTATCATGACAGATTCATGAGGGTCTTTACGATGCTCCCGTCGTTGGGCATACTCAATCAAAGAAATACATGTTTGATCAAAATCAATCTCGTTTTTGTTGGAAAGGATGGTAACAATATTATCATATAATGGATCCTAGAGTGTGTCGAGAAGATAGGTCGCCAATTGATTTCATGAAACAGGTGCACTAGCAGCAACAAGTTGATTGACAATATTCTTGAATGAGTCAATATGAGTTGTCATAGGAGCTCCAACTTTGTACGAAGTACTCAAAAGATTACAAAGATAAAGAATCTCTATGATAGATTTCTTCTCAAAAGTAGAAATGAGATATTCCCATATTGCATGAGAAGAAGGAAGGGCAAATACATCCAGCATAAGAGAATCATGTAGAGTAGATAAAATATACTGACGAGCTACTTTATCATGAGAATGCCAATCAGCAGAGTAAGATCTCCATTGCTCAAAGAGAGGGCCTTTAGTCATAAGAGCATGATTCGGAGGTTCATCAACAGGTTGGGGTGGACAAACGAGATCACCAAGAAAAATATCTGAAAGATTATCACCTTCGAGTATCAATAACATCTTCACCCTCCAACCAGGAAAACATGTCCTTGAAACAGAGGAACATATCATTGGCCAGAAGGAAAGCCATTGACAATTATAGACATTGCCATCATACTTCGAGAGAATACGTTTGTCAGAGCTCACGTCAATGATCATAAATACAATGGTCGCTTTGAAAATATAGAACTCGAGATACCCAAAAAAAGAATAGAATGTGAGACGGGAGTATGCTAGAAATAGCATGCATGCCAAGAAAGCGCTTTCAGCTTGTTGATCACAAAACCACGATATTTTTGGAGAAAAGAAAAACTTGTCCATCACAAAACGGAGGTATTTTGGGCGAAAAGCACTACGATCGTGCTGATCACAAAACCAATACGTTTATCAAGAAGCCACGAGATTCTTGGCAAAAAGTAGTACGAGCGTGTCGATCATGAAACCAAGAAAAAAGTAGTCGTCATGAAAACTGACATAACTATCTACTCCGAAGTCCGATTAGGGCGTTTAAGTGCTCAGAATGAAGAGCACGATAAGAGCTACATTGTGCAAATTAATCCACGATCCATTTTCCATTGATAACTTTATTAAATTTGCACCAAAAGACCTCCAAAAAATCACATCAAGTTAGATATGTCAAAATCGATAAGAGAAAATAAGCGATGAGATATTGAAAGCGCTATGTAATCAAATTAACAACTAATACTTCCTATCTTTCTTCATTATAGTGAGCATACAATAGCAAAACCTTTGTAGCTCTAATACATGTTGAGAGAGAAGAAGAAGAGATGATATACACACCAAATAGACTCCCAAAGACTGATTCATGTTGATCACTAGTTACATATATATAGGTGAGACCTAGTTCAAGTTAGGGCAAGCTATATATAGCTTTAACACTTGTGAGAGTGCTTGTTTGTCTGATTGAGTCTATTGTCAAATTTCAATGAAATTCAAGCTTACCCATCTACTTTCTTCTCGAAGATTTACCGTTTCTAGTTTTGCCCACTACAGTGTTCTATCCTCCCATCTTGGTAAGACATCTGCCAAGCCCAATGTAGCATGATCCCAAATAGTCAGTATAAGCAAAGATATGGGCATGTTAAATTCTATAATCAGATGGATTAAGCAACCTTTTACTCATATATGGATTTTAGGATCATGTTTATATGTTGTCAGCATCTCGCTAATCATCAACGGTGGCCACTCGAGGGCACCTTCAATTTGTTGGCAAGCCCCTGTAGAACATACATCCAATTGTTTAAGTTCCTCAACAATATATTGATGATCAAACATGTCTAACATATGCACGTTATCCTAGTTTTACTAATGAATATCGAGAAGCTTTATCAAACCTTCTCACCTCAAAATACTGATTCATTGTGGTTTAAATATTTTGTGAGTGTGTAGGCTTTGCGATCATACTCTAGCACATCCACTGAGCAACTACTATCAAAATCAAGAAGATAAGTAACATGCGATCATACTCAACCACAACCAAGGCTTAGGTGTCATGGTTCATGGGGTCCATATGATTTCTTGGAGTTCAAAAGGATGAGGAGGCATTCGTGCTAAAGCACACAGGTCAATAGCTAGGAGAAAGAGCTCAATTTGCTCAACATAATCCCTACCCATGTGTGAGAGTGACTCATATGCAACCATAAGAATACTATGTGGGAAAAGTAAATAAGACCATCCCATGTGGGAAAAGCAGCCATAAGAGTACTATGTGGGAAAAGTGAATAAGTGGGAAAATCCCACATGCTAATATTCATCTTTTTAAATAGGGACCATTCTACTCGAATCACCCCATAAGAGTGACTCACAAAAAACCATAAGAGTACTATGTGGGAAAAGTGAATAAGACCATCCCATGTGGGAAAAGCAGCCATAAGGGTACTATGTGGGAAAAGTGAATAAGTGGAAAAATCCCACATGCTGATATTCATCTTTCTAAATAGGCACCATTCTACTCGAATCAAAAGGCTACATTTTTCCTCATCTTCCTCACCTTGGCCTTTCTTTGCTCTCTCACTGCTCGATGACCCCTTGAGAGCTTGCCCCCTTTGCCTCCCTCATGGCCCGATCCTTGGCCATTTGCATCTCCTTGGCAAATTTCCCCACCATGATTCGTACTCGGGCAGTTCACCTCACAAAATTTTAGTGTACCACGTGCATTCAAAAGGAGGGGTATTTTAATTCAACTTTTCAAAAAAACTTAACAAGATTACAATAAGAAGAGGGGTTTTTAAATTCAACTTTAGAAAAAAACCGGTTAGTTTACAAGCAAAGAGCGGTGGTTTGGAGAAATATTTTAGTTGAGGGTTAAATACCCCTTGAATGCACGTGATACCTAGGGTTTCTTAATAGTGAAACCCCCAAGGAGTTGTACCACCTCTCCTCCCGCTATGGCCCCATCATGTACTTAATGCTTGGTTCTATTGGTACCATCGTCGAATCCTCTGCCGATATCGCCAAGGAGTTTCTCCAAACCCACGATCGTGTCTTTGCTTTGTGCCCCAACATCGAGGCAAGTAGGGTGCTTGGTTACGATAGCAACAATCTTATATGGGATCCTTATGGTTATGAATGGAAAGAGTTGCATAAGCTCTGTACAATCCAACTCTTTAGTGCAAGACGGTTCAAAAGTCTCTAGCCAGTGAGGGATGCTCAAATGGTTTCCATGCTTTCATGTATGCTACAAGATTTTGACCAGGGTTCACTCCAAGACATGAAGGGAAGAATTTTAAGTCTATCAATGAACATGCTCACTTTGATGGCTTTCAGTGAAAAGTATTTTGAATCTGGAACAACGCAGGCAAAGGAGATCAAAGACTGGCTAAAGGAAGTGTTAACCTTGATGGGATGATTCTCCCATTGGAGACTACGTTCCATACCTCAGGTGGTTGGATTTGCAACAAGGCTGCGAATGCCGGCTGTGAGATGTGCATAAGAAACTGGATCGCCTATTGCAAGAGATTGTTTAAGTGCATCGTATGAAATTTAAGAAAAAGGAACAAAATGAGGAGGGTGGTCTATTGGATGTATTGTTGCAGGGGCTTTCCATTTTCTGAGCGAAAACCCTCGAGTGACGAGTGGACAAAAGGTGGGAGGGGTCAAAATATATAGGCTCAAGTCATTTTTGGGGAACACAAAATTCTAAATTATTTCAAGGAATATATAAGTAAATATGAAATATTGATGAACAGAGATAGAATATAAATATACCTTTATATAATATACATATATAATGTCCAAGTGGCAACTTATTTTATGACTTTTAAATATCCTTTCTTTTCCTTTCACCATTGGTTGGATCATGAAAATTTGAGCAAATATCCTCTTTATAGCTCCTCAGGATGAGCTAAGAAAAATATATAACGTCTTTTTAATAGACCTTCTGAGTGTATTTTGCTAGAGTAATTTGGTTTAAAGAGCTTGCCCCAACACTATTCCACCGGTGGAATACCCTTGGAGAGCCTACAAAGAATGGGTCATAACTTTTGCTCCTTAGCTCAGGTTGAGGAGCTGTAAAAAGAAAAAATATTCAAAATTTCATGATCTATGCAATGGTAGTCTTAAATTCATAATTTATAGAGGTATAAAAGAGATAAATTGGAAATTTCAAGATGTATATGAGAGTTACAACTTTTTCCTAATTCATATTATGGTAGGAAGGAGTTCAGTAGTGACCACATTTCCTTAAAAGTACTTAGGTTTGGAGAATTGGGAATATTTTGAAAATACCTCCCTTGCCTTTCCATATTTGATAATGTATTAGAGATTAATTTATGATCGATAATAATGGATTTAATTATGAGATTTTCAATATCCTTTTCCTACTCATCCAAGGAATATGGTATACATTGTTACATGAGAGCTTCTCAATACTTCAACTATGGGATTGCTAAAGCTAAGAGGAACTCTTTTAAATCGATTGAATTACCATAATCCTCAAAAGAGAGTATGGTAGGGAGGGATTTATAGGAGTTTCTAATGTTCTCACTATTTGTTAATATATAGATGATCTCTAAAATGAGGGTTATAATGATAAATAAGTAAGTATATGGTTCCATAAATGACAAATTAAGAAAGAATTGTATATTCCTTTGAGCAATATAGTAGCATGGTTGGTGTCAAACATTATCACTCCGACTTTTCTACTCATAGGTTTTTGCTCAGAAAATGTGCATATCCATTTGTTGTAGCACCAATCCGACAGACATACACTAGACGAAAGTACAATTAAAGGAGTCATTTTGGTATGTACATGTTAGATTAGGCTGGATGTTTATTCCATGCTTATTAATTTCCTTAAGAATTGAAAGATGCTTTTGGAAGAGATTCTATAAGACATGATCATACTGGGACCGATATTTCCTCGTTAGCCATCGAATGGGCAATGGATGAGCTCTTGCAAAACCCCTCCCTATTGGAAAAGGCTCAGGCAGAATTGGATGCAGTTGTGGGTCGAGCTCACCATGTGAATGAATCGGATGTATCCGAGTTAGAATTTTTACAAGGTGTAGTGAAAGAAATGCTTCGAATGCATACAGTAGGGCCGTTGTTGCTGCTACCCCACGAATCCACAGGGTCATGCTACATGGTGGGGTACAATGTGCCCGAGAAGATGAGGCTCATGGTGAATGTGTGGGCAATTGCAATAGATCCCAAGCTATGGAGGGAGCCGCTACGGTTTGATATGGACAGATTCATTGACGACGGTGATGGGGAGGGCATGGGGATGGGAGGTCAGCATTTTGAGCTCATTTCATTTGGATCAAGAGCGAGGAGCTATCGAGGCTACAGGCTGGCATTGTGCATGCTACACATGATGCTGGCGACATTGATTCAATGCTTCCAGTGGAGGTTTCCTCCCAACGTCCACGAACTCTACATGACTGAAGAATTTGGGTTGTTTCTTCATATGCCCTTTGAATTCACTCTCTTTGACACATGTTAGCCATGTGCTTGGTGGGTCTTCAATTTGCTGGCAGTGGTAGTCTTGCCATGGAGGGTTCCCTTCATTCTACTTTTTCCACTTGTTATTATTAGTTAAAAAACCTTGCAATCGTCTCTATATTGTTGGTTTCCCTCGCTGGCAATATTTTATCCTTCAACTACCGTTTCTCGATTTAGTGGTAGTCTTGCCATGGAGGGTTCCCTTCATTCTACTTTTTCTACTTGTTATTATTAGTTAAAAAACCTTGCAATCGTCTCTATATTGTTGGTTTCCCTCGCTGGCAATATTTTATCCTTCAACTACCGTTTCTCGATTTAGGTTGCCGCTGGTCCAATTTGTTCGCTAATTTTTAGAAAGTGCTTCATATCTTTTCATCGATCTCCTGTGTTTGTTCTTTTTGCTTGACAGAAAGGTAGAAGAGCTTGTGAACGTTCGCCGCCGCTAGCCTGCTGCCACACGAATTTCCTCGCGAAGCTTTGTCCTGGAACTCTTGTTTGCCTTGTTAGCATAGGGAGGGGTAGTCATGCTCCTCTTTGGATCTCGTCAATTGCGTTTGTCTGCAACAATCGCCTTTACGCTGTTGCCGTAGATGTTTAGATTGTGTGTTTCTTGCGCAATTCCCATATGTTCTTGTCTAAATGCAACGGAAGCTTCATGCTGGATGGCCTCTTCCCTGACCCTTCCAGTTGCTCCCACTTCTATAAGTGCTGGAACAACAGCACCCAAGGATGGCACTAATTCCTTTGCCCGGCCGTCGTCCTCCCTCTAGAATGAGACCTCCAAGAAATGTGAGTTTCCTCTCAAAGTCCCCTGCAGTAGTACTACTAATAATTCGTCTTAGCCTGCGATGGCTCTACTCACCTAGAGTTGGAACCGCTTAAGCTGCCACGAAACGGTTCCACTTCCATCGGCGTACCTTGCTGCGATGCTGAACATCGCAAAGAACTCCTCAAATGCGTGGATCTCTGTGCCAAATGAAGCCCGTTTTATGGGCAGCAAGCACTGGAAGATCAAATTGGATTCTTGAACTTCGAACAAGTCGGGAAGGCTCTGTTGTCATGTGCAATCCGATCACGAGGCAGTCACAGCCGCAAGGAAACAATTAAGTACCGACTACTAAATCCAGTGCACTGCGGAGACAACCAGCTACTAACCTCTAGGAGTAATATCCCCATTCCTTACACTATATACATACAAAAAGAAAAAACCAAACTCTAGAACAAAACGACACGCACCAAAAATACCCTGAGCAAATTGAGCCTTCCCATGATGCCTCTTGTACTGTAATCTACCTAAAGAAGATTTCAGACACTCCTATACATCCTTGCTTTTGCTGTAAACGATTGTTCTTCTCTTTCCAATTAAGAGTGCATTGTTCAAAACAAATAAGATTTCTTGAACAAGAATTAGAAATGGAATTAACATGTAGTGAAAAACAAAACGCAAAAGTTTGCAAACAATGAATGCTACAGACATATAAAAAAGAAAAATATGCCAAAATACACATCACCACACTTCATTTAAATGCAAAGAAAAGTGCCAAAAATTTCAATGTTGACTGAGCTAGTTGCTCCTCGAAATACATTTTCTCTAATACATCAATTTTTAAACTATGGGAAATACTTATTAAAAGAAAGTATTATCAATGTACCTACAAATACCAAGGGCATACAAACCGTACTTCCACGGACACTAGATGATAAGATGACAATAGGTATAGCAATAAAGCATAAACTAGAGTACAAATGAATTTATATGAGCGAGTAAATTCAACCATATAATTTAATAAAAGCATTACATATACTTGCACAAACACCACTATATAAGAAGTACAAAGTCAAAGTCTCCAGTATATGGATGTCACAAATTTTTTAACACTATGAGATACACCAAACAACTCAAGGATGCGACCCTCAACAAGACAACGAAACTATTGAAAGCTTCATTGAATAATCTGTTGATACTTATACAGATACATCTGTATATAGTTTCGCAAACTCAAGTGAATTTTTCGATGCTCAACTAACATTATAACAATAGCACCTTCACAAGGATGGTATCCATTTGGATTTTTAAAAGATAAAGACTGTGAAGAATTAAACTTGCCTTAGTTATTCTATGGCAATGAAAGAGCAAGTCTACTAAACAAAAACTTTCCTACAAAAAAATAGCATAGTGGGAATTAACAAACCAAGACCGACAATTTACTACATACATTACCAACATATTTTTCAAAGAAGTAGAAGTTATGATCCAAGAAATTGTATCATCATCTTGGGTATGGCTTTGAAAAGGAAAACTCAAAAATAGAATCCTTCATGCCCATTACGTTAAAAGAAAAACAAATCTCAATCAAATATCACGATCAGACATAGGCTAGCATGACCTACAATCTCCAAATTACCTTGAATAACTACAAACAATTTTACTTGCTATGATATGCCAACTTGGACCACCTACCTTTTTTGTAACATACACTAGTGGAGAATGCCATTGGGAACCGCTAAAATGAGCTTTGTAAATACTGCAGAGGACAACAATACTAAAGATACCATGGGATCCTCTCCCTTCACTTCATGTATCACTGACTTTACCGTAGCACACGATCAATACCATCGACTATTGCAGCTACATGAACAAGAAGGAGTGATTGTGGAGCAAATTTAAGTTCCATAGCTATTCCCAGAAAGAGAGCCAAAATAACTCCTACTCCACGTGCAGATTGTTCAAGTGCCAGTTATTTAAAGCCAAGCAAAAAATTGGATAGTGATGATTAGAAGGATCCACAAGAAGAAGATACAAGTCTCGCAAACTTTTCTATGAGTGTGGTAGATTTACATTCTTCAGAGGATGAGGGGTACATTTTGGGATTTTCACAATTTAGCGTGGCCACAATGCTTAAATTGATCCAACTTCGTTGTTTACAAATCAAAGAAATCTAGATAAGACCTTTGCATGTAAATTGTATGAAGATACGAGGAAAACAAGAACTTGAGTTGCCACTCATATCACTCTTCATCCTATGGGATTTAGAAGACTTTAAGAAGATGATCCTACATTGTTTGATGTCACATTTCAAAATCATGTGGACTTTCTTGATGCTTTCCAGAACTTTAGAAGGAGTGACTTTTTCATGGAAAGGCTTTGTACCAAAGCCGATGTGGGACTTACATTGAGAAGAGATACATGCTGGCAAAGAATAGATTCTTGGAAAGATGTAGGTTTGAGCCCATGGATGGGCAACACTTTTGTGAAGCTTGCAGGATCGCCCTTGATGAGGGAAGAAAAGGAAACTTGCCACAGATTGAGTGGATGGAAAAGTTTCAATGGATCATTTGTCATGTATGCATACTTAATGATGACTCGAAGTACATTCTAGAATCAGAAAGGCTCAATTCTACTCCATTTAGGTTGAAAAAAAGCTCTTCTCTTTCTGAGATCCTAATAAAGGCAAGGGAGTTATGGGTGGGCTCTATGGAAAGCCACAAACAGTAAAGGGCAAGAGACCTACATCTAAGTACATGGCAAAGAGGACTCGGTTCTATAGATGCTTGAAAGGTGTTGTAAGAAATACGCAAGGCATACCAAGTAATAAGGTTGAGGCCAGGGATCTGAACATCGCCGTTGCAAAGATACAGGGATGTTACTTGCATTGTCTTCCACGAGGACTCAATGTTTCAAAGCATGGTGGTTGTTTTCCAAGCATATGAAATGGGAAAGATATCCTTTGAGGCACTAGAGCACATTGCAACTCAGAGGAAATAAATAATGAAACTAATGTCTATTGTTTAGTGGAGAGAATTAAGGTTTGTTCCAGATGGAATAACACAAGAAGTATGCAAGAAGATCCTAAGCAGTGACTACTTCTTCGAAAAGAAGAGCAAGTATAGCAACTTGGATGAAGTGGTCACACAAATGATTCAAAGTGAGGCTGCTCTCTTGGCACTATTGTTTTTATTGAAATCTAATGATGAGTTAGCTGGCAAGTCAATTGATGTGGATAAGAAGAAAGCACTTAGCCTAGTTCAACTCCTTGATAAGACATGGGCTAGAAAGTGGTTGGCTTCAATGGATGCAGATGCCACACCAACAAAGGATCTAAGAGCTAAAATGCCAAAGGGTGTTGAGACAGAATATATGGACATTAAGAAAAAGGCCTTGCAGTCCACTGCCAAGGTAGAGCAATTGGTGGTTTAGATGATGGTTCTCCATTCAACTTCTCCTATGATATCTTGCTATCAGATAATGATACAAATTTTTCATGCATCAATGGCATTGATACAGAGCATTTCATAACAATGAGCGGTGATGCTTGGGAGAAACCATGTGTATCTTTCATAAATGAATTGCAAGACCTTGTAGTGTCATGGATGGTTGAACTTGTGCAGTTTATCATAGAAGGTCCTATGGCAGACAAGAAAAGATCATTGTTGGTCCTATTCGTTGACAAATCACAAAAAGATGCCTTGTATGCGAGTTTGACATCTGCATTTGGGTATTTACTTTCAAAAGTATTCCATGATATAGTCCTACGCAATCATATGACTGTCTTGGAAGGCACTGCCATTCAAGTCTTGTAGCCTTTCTTGATGTGCTTCTTATCCAGGGGTGGTGGCAATCTAATCAAAATTCCTTTAAGGATTCTCGAGCTTCATTACTTTGAGGACAATAAGGTTAAGCTTGATGCAACAATGGTTGATTATAGAAAGCCGATGGATCCTGATGTGATACTAGAGATGACAAAGAATTTACTGAATGATGGCTGGGAAGTAGCATTGTATCTAATGGGTTTTGCTGGTGAGAAATTGCTATGCCAAGGTAGAAATGTAAATGTCATTGATACCCCCCATCAAATTGAGTTCTTTGACACATATTACAGTTGCACTACCTTCTTTGAAGAGGAAAATGTCGAAGAAGAGGGTAGTGAGGAAAATGTGGAAGAAGAGGGTAGTGAGCAAAATGTCAAAGAAGAGGGTAGTGAGTCTGAGGGTGATGATTCTAGCTCAGGTGATGATGAGGATGAAACCTATGCATCCTATGACTTACATCGAGAAGAAATCCACACAAATAATAAGGGTGATCAATTGTCAACTAGAGTCAAGAAGGTTCCACTCATCATATGGGAAGGCCCACAGCAACAAGAAGTAGTAGTACAGCATGTCGTAGGAAAAGGTAAGGCTAAAGAGGTGGAAGCACTTCCCTTGAAATTAAAAGTGAGGAAGGCACCCTTGACTTTGGGTGAAGGACATGTAAGTGGATCAAGCAAGGAATCCTTACCCAAAGAAGGTACGGATGAGGCAAAGCATGACTAGGAGGAGTTACTAGGAGCATATATGGTTCTTCAACCATGACCTTACAGACTCCAGAGCAGCGTACTAGTCAGGAAACTAGTAGCCAGGACCTACTCACCAAGAACTTGGTCATGAGACTCTAGAGTAGCCTATTAGTAGTTAGGTGCTTGGAACTGAAGAGTAGACTACAAGGTAGGACGATACTAGACAGGATGCTGCTACTCAGACTCCAATCTTAGAGCAACCTATTAGTCAGGACCCTAGTAGTCAAGGGCCTGCCATTCAGGACATTGGTACTGAGGAACATGATGGCTGACGGTTTTGTAATCACAAGTTTTGAGCTTCGCAAGTTTTGAACTTCTATACATAAAGCAAATATCTAATAAAAATTTAACTACTTTTTTTATTTCTTTACTCTCATTATTGTGTATAAAGATTGTTTATGAGTTCCATTTTATACTTAATGGTGTCTTTTAAACTTTATGTTGATGTATTTTTATAGTTAAGGGTGTTTTTTTAATACCAAGTGAGGTGTATATGTACACCACTTACACATAAAAGGATTTATGCACACTACCTTTCTAAGGGGTTTATGTACACCACCTTTCTAAAAGAAATGGTCATAAAGGTGTGTGTGCACACCACTTATACATAAAGGTGTTTATTTACACCACCTTTCCAAGATAATTGGTCATCTATTGATGTTCTTAGGTGATAGTAGCTCAATTCATATGAGAAATTATCAAGATGTTTATGTAGACCACCTTTGTAAGAGATTTGGTTATGCATTGATGTTCTTAGTACATAAATGTAGGTCAATATGTACACCACCTTTCAAAGAGAATTGGTAATGTATTGATGTTCTTAGGTAATAGTAGCTCAATGTAAACATTGAAAAGTTTTTGAATGAAGGCCAATACATGTACACCACCTTTCAAAGAGAATTGGTAATGCATTGATGTTCTTAGGTAATAGTAGCTCAATGTACTTGCAAATACTTTAATAGCAAGATTTTCATGATCATATTAAGTAGTAGAAGAGTATACTATCTATCCTTAGTAAGATATGGATCATAAGAAGTATGTACTTAATCACCAAATCTTTTGTTTTGAGTTGTCAAATCTAGTTCAAAAAACAACATTACTAATATATTCAAAATTTTTGGATTGTTTTTTAGTCCATTTCTAAAATTGGACTTTACACAAGTCCATAAATTTTGAATAGTTTGTCCTATGTGAATTCCTATGTCTATGCTTCTATGTTTCTATATGCCTATGTCCATGCTTCTATGTGTCTATATCCATTATGATGTATGTTTATGCTATATGTGAATGATAGCATATGCTTTATGCCAATTTAATGAATGCCTATCCTTCTATGTGCCTATGTGAATGCATATCCTTCACATCTATGACCTATAGAGTTTAGATAACAATTATTATTATGTAATATGGTCATCTTGCAACAATCCATCATCCTTCTATGGACTATATCATACGACTTCACACAAATGCAACTATATCTTATCATCCATGGATTGATCATGTAGACATTGCAACTCATGCAAAGGTCTCATTAACATCTACCCCATCATGGATTCATTTTTTTTACGAAAGAGAAAAAAAATTATTTAAAAAAAATATTTACATTGAAGAAGTTTTGATCATGTAGGCATTGGAGAGGCATTGCGACTCATGCAAAGGTCTCAATAATTGCTCAATAATTGTAAATCAAATTTAAAATTTTGATAATAAAACATGACATAAGGTAATATAAATACCAATTGTACATAGTTTAATCTTTGATATATGTAAACTAAAATACATGAGCTATACGACTAAAAATTCTTAGTTCCTTTTTTAAGCAACATCTCGAGGGGGTGACTATGTACTTACCTACTATATCACATGTGTTCAAGGTCTATTTGTGAAATCCCTTATCTGTAAAATTTTCCTTAATAAAATGTACCCTTTTTCTATACAAATATGTAATTCTTTTCCAAAACTAGTTTAAATATTCCCTTATGTAAATTACTTTTTATAAAATGCAGAATTTAAAAACAATCTTCTGTTGAACTCACATGATAGGGTTAGATATGATGAGTGACCCCCCCGAGAACAACATGCATAAGCTATCCCACTACCTTGGATATAAGAAATATCCTATGTTGAATTAATTCATGAAGAATGAAATACAATATAAGATGAAATGAATGCCATGCCACTATAAAATCAAGCATTTAGTTGCAATGCATCACATTAATCTCTAAGTACTCATCACATTAATATCTTGCAATGACAATCAATCAATTCAGTGTGAGTTAAGAGGGTAAAAGTTAAAGAAGGGAGGTTAAGGGGAGGAGGGGCACAAAAATGCATTTAGGGGAAAAATATCCCCCCCTCCTTCTCAAATGGTAGTTGAGTGGAATGGTCAAGCATTTGGAGAACGTGAGAATGCTATGAAGATCCTCCACAGAGGGAGAGATTCAAAAGCTTCAAAGCATCGTAGAAACAATATTCCGATGCGCCATCGTATGTGGCAAAACACTGAAGGACGATGGTCTATTTCATAGGTTTTCTTCTTTTTGTTTAACGCTATGAGTAAAGGAGTCACGGAGATTCTATGCATACAGAGCTTTGCGTATTGTTGATAAGTGTATTAAAGCATTATTGTAGGGTGCTTTGAGTCCTACACGGCCCCCTTAGTGTGAGCAGGGTGAGTGAATTTGCTAGCTCATTTGGTGATTGACTAGTTGATGTGATGGGGTTCTCAACATCCTCCCTCCTTAAGCTACTGGGAAGATAACAAGTTGCACCAGAAGTGAGGCTTGTTGTACCTATTGAAAGATTTCAAAGTTGGTGAAGGTGTTATCATGGTAGCTCAAAATCTTGTGGTCTAGATTACTTCTGATCATTGCTATAAGGATGGTGACTCAATTTCCCAAGAAGACCAAAACTAAGGTAGAATTGTGCCTAGAATCAACAATGAACGTGGCCAAGACTCCTTATGTGGTGGTTGGATTCGTTCCAATTAGCATGCATTACAGATAAGCATGCACTTGAAATTTTTTTAACAAACCTTCTATAGTGAAAATTTGTATTCTTTTAATAAGTCAATTTCTTCATCCAATTGTACCCTATCTAGGTGTTCTCTTAAATTAGTATTTTCAAAAGTTTTCTTAATCTAACTATTGTTAACAACATGCAAATTTGAAATGAGAGTGACCCCAATAGAGGAGGGCACAAATGACCCACACATGACTTAGTGAGGTGAACAAAGTGGTGCTGAGGTGGCAAGGAATATCTCGATCAAGGTATCCACATGGGGTTGCCACAATGTAAACAAACCAACCAACAAAAAAGAAATATTTTGAAAAAAAATCAATTTTTTTGAAGACTCCTCTTGCCTAGATTGTCATCCCTCCTCTTTTCACCTTGAGCTTGTGCCATCTCCCCTCCTTGTCTGTGATGTAGGGCAATGCCGACAATGGTCCCTCCAGTAGCTCCTTCAGCAGCTTTGTCGAGCAGCTCCTCAAGATGTTCTTCTCCACTTCCTACAATTTTTTTGCATAGATCTGGATATCCTGTCAGATGTTTTGGATATCCTATCGAATCTGCAAGTTTTTTGCATAGATCTGGATATCCTGTCGAATGTTTCTCAGCTCCTCCTGCGTCTTCCAGAACCTCTCCTCGTTTCTTGCATCCAGCCATCTTATTAGTTCTTTTGTTAGGCACCCCAAGTCCTCACATCAGCTAGCTCCTGCCCAAAGAAGGTAGGAGAAATCTCTTTGGGAATCGAAGATGAGGATGCACCACAAACACCAACTTGGAATTCCTTGGCTACTTCTTGCACCGTGAGCAGATCTTGCTTCACCAGCTGCTGCAGTTCAGACTGAAACGAGGAGATAGCACTAGTGGATAAGTGCTGGCTGCACCACCGCTCAGGGGGGTCACTCATCATATGTAACCCTATCATGTGAGTTCAACAGAAGGATATTTTTTATTTCTAAAATTTATAGAAATAAATATACATAAGGGACTATTTCAAATAGTTTTGGAAAAAATTTACAGATTTGTATAGAAAAGGGGTATATTTTATTAATGAAAAATTTACAAATAAGGGATTTTAAATATAGGCCTTGAACGCACGTGATATAGAGGATTTATACATAGTGACCCCCCTGAGCACCACCGCACCACATCATGTGCATCCTTGAAGCGATCGACACTGTGACGCAACTGGTATCGACACAAAGCACGCTTCATGCAAGCACCTGCACCATCATGCTCTCCCTTACCGTGCCCTATCTTGAAGTAGCTCCATGTGATCAGAATGCCTGTCTCACGGTGCCATCTGCAGAACCAATAAAATTGTCTAGCAGATTTGAACTGACCACCACAGCCGTCTGACCAAATCCAGCACCGCTGCCATGTGACACCATGATCCCTCAAGAAACTATCATGCAAAGTGAAGCAATGCTGCACAAAATGGGCATCATGCGATCGATCATCACTAATGTAGAAGTGATACTCTCGCACAATGACGTGTGAGTCCATGGTGTTATCAATGCCATCCACATGAGCCTGTGCATGATGATAGCTAATGTGCAGAAATATAGCAACCTGCAATATGGCATTGAAAAAAAATATGACTATTGAAATAATTCAATATAATGAGGCCATAAAAAAACCAATAACTCAATCACACATCACGTGTTCGGAGAAATAATACTCCGATTAGGTATCATGCTATGGTGCAAAGGTATAATTCTCCGCAAAGTCCACCACTGAGACAACCACCCCTATAGGAAATGTCCTCAAACATGCACGGAACTAACGATCCTCCCACTTCACAGTGTGCGAGTGGCGTATGTAGCGGTATAGCTTTCCTCGAAAATTGTCAATGAATACAACACGTGGTGTCTCCTTCCCCACAAGCTGCAACCTCCTCGACTGTGTACCACCATCTAATGTCAGGGTACTGTACTCATACTACTGCCAACGAACCATCTGCACGTCACAAGTATCTAGTGCAACTCGTGGCACTCTAGCAAAGTCACCACACAAAGTACACCTACCTTCCACACAATCAAGGGAGTGGAATAACGCATTGCCATCTCATGTACACAATATGGAATGAATGAAGTCGTGAGGTCTAGTAGGAACCACTCCCCTATGACCATCAAGGGAATAGAATACGTCATACATCAATCCAAAATCCACATGGTAGCAACAACAGCATGTGTCACGCTCCTGAGAGCATCGCATAAACCATGGCCTGCATCGCTCAAATGACCTCTGCCCAATCTTGAACTCCGGGTGTGCCTCTATAAACTGAGTGTACAACTCAATCCGGGTACACTCCAAAAAACATGCACCATGCTCAATGTACACACCGTGTGACACCCTCTTTTGCAATGCCTTCTTGAACACTGGGGATGCTCTGCGATGTTCCTCCCAAAAATGTTGTATGAAGGACCTAGTGGAATCATCCAACAATCGATCACTGTGAGGTACACGACCACTTGAAGCCCAAAGAGCATCAGTCTCACTATCCTTTAGACTATGCCTCCTAATCATGCCTACTCGCAATGTGTGCGGTGCAATCTGAAGAAGATGTGAAGCGGTACGCACATGGCCTGTCATATGAGTTCTACTAATGGCAACCACAATAGCACGACGTGTTGCCAAGGCATCACTGGAGTTCCTATTCTTAATAGAAGCATAGGAACGTCGAACACTGCTAAGGACCTTACTACATACAACCCTATCTCTACATGCACTAAGACCAGCAAGCCTCCTACACTCTACCAAGGCAGGGTGATCAATCAGGGACATGAGAAGAGCAGAATGTGAAGTTGGCGTGAGGTCACTAAAAAAAGACTGCACAATCTTGCTAGTATGATGACAGATAGTGGACTTCGGCAAGCCACGTCATGAAGCAACACTGCTGCTGCAAGGTGGGGCAAGGGGATCAATGGGAGATGGTAGGGTGGAGGGGGGAAGGGAGGCACCAAGGGGAAGGGGGGGAGGGGGAGGGGGAAGGAGGAGCGTGGAGGGGGAAGAGGTAGAGGTGGAGGGAAAAATGTAGGTGGCTAGGGGAAGGGTGGAGGCTGGAGATAGGGGAGAAGATGAGGATGTGGAGGGGGGGACAATGGAGGTGGGGGTGGGGGTGGGGGTGGCGGTGGAGGTGGAGGTGGAGGTGGGATGTAGAGGTGGAGGTGGATCGATGGTGGCAGCACGAGCTCTAGCTCTAGAGGCTCTCTTGCACTCACGAGCCTTCCGCTTGCGCTCCTCATCAATGAGATTTGGGGGGGTTCCTACATCTTTCATGTCTACTAGCTCTATGGCTTTGAGAACCCATTCTCAATAAAAGTAGGATGGAAGGTGTGACAAAGTGATGGGGAGGCAAGAATGGCTAGAATGGGTGAAATGGACCAAAACGTGGTGTCTTATAGAGAGCCTCAACTCATCCACTAGATTGCTCTTGATTACTATTGGTGGAGAAGGTGCTAAGATTGAAAATAATTGACTACTAACATTACGTTGGATTTTGTTTTGAAACTAATAATAATATGACACTCTCTATTCGTGACAAAGGTGTGACCACCTTGGAACCATGCCGTGTGACACAAAGAAATTTTTTATGTGTGCATCAAATTTTCGATCAGACTATACCATTGTGTGCACAATATCATGTGTGATGTGTCTGAAGACTTCAAAGACTAGATCCATAGGGAAGTAGGTGAGATTTGCATTTTTGTGTGCTAAAAAGCTTGTTTTTCCACCTCCTAAGGATTGGGGAGTGAACAAAAAGTGGACACCCTTAGCTTGCTACTTCCCAACTCCTCTATCAAAGGTGCCATGTACATGTCCATATTTTTGACCTTATACTTCCTTGGCACAAGTAGTGCAAGCATGAGGTGTCCCTTCTTTATTGTTAGCCATGGTGGGATATTGTAATTCACCAAGACTATGGGCCATGCCGACCAAGATGTCGAGCATAACCTGAAAGGGTTCATGCCATCCATGGCGAGCCCAAGATGTAAGTTGTCTGGCTCCCTCACAAAGTCCAGCCACTGATTGTCCATGTGCTTCCAAGCTGCACAATCTATGGGAATCCTCAATGTGTCATTAGTGGACCGATGAGATGCATGCCAAGTCATCAACTCCACTATGGATAATTTGCATTGGAACATGTGCTATATTCTTGCCATGAGGGGAAAGTGTCTCAAGACCTTTACTGGTATCGGCTTACCCTACAAGTCATCTCTATATCATTGTTCCCCACACTCTGGACAACTAGCCAAATCTCCATGCTCACAACGAAAGAGAATACAATCATTACGGCAAGCATGCATGGTATCATAATCCATACCCACCATTGTTAGCATCTTCTTGGCTTCATCTCTTGATGCAGGCATGGTATTTGGTGCAGGCGACATCTTCTGGAGCAACCTATCACAATTCAAACATACATAGGCTTCGAATAATGATGATTCTCAAACATACATGATGATTCTCAAAACAAACAATATCCAAATAATGAGTCAAATTAATGTGGGAGCTAACAAATTAAGGCCGAGACACTTATATCCGACCACCCATACTTTGCTTGCAGATTCAAGATTGAGAGACAAGCCCATAATTTAGACATCCTAGCACCCTCGTACAATTGTGTTGATTGCAACTCTCACATATTGACCTCAAACTCAGACATCACATGTACATGTGAGGTAGTGCCCCTAAAAATAGAATCCATCATGTCCACCATACCCTTGTCATCATCTGGCATATCCAAGGGACTATAGTCTTGCTCAAAGTGTGAAGGTATATGCACACCCTCGCCACCTCCTCATCCTATCTCAAGATTTCATGTAAATATAAGATCTTGTCTCAAGGTTTTGTGTCGTGTGCGTATGCAATATTAATCACGAACTCAAATAGCATTGACTTACCATGATCCATCACCATGTGCAACACCAATGGTGGGTATTGGTTCGAGCTCCTCCCCATACATTTGCAAGTAGCATATGTCAATATGACATTGATGTCGTACTTCTCGCTTGCAATGAGTGCAATCACAATACAATCTCTTTGTAAGCCACTCTGCGCTCCTAGGCATTGGTGCATCATCTGACGAGCTTCCACTCATCCCTTCCATCTGCACACCTCCAAAATCACAACATGAGCTGCAAGGAAATCTATTAAGATCCAAAAAATAGCCACCCATGAGCTCCTTTGCTCTCTTCTAATAATAAGTGCCTTGAAGCATCACTATATAGCAACTCTTTGCCTTGTTCCATTGCTATATAGCGATGCTTTAAGATATAACCATTGCTATATAAGTGTCATTATATAGCAACGTTGGGGGCTAAAACTCAAAACCCTGTGTGATACAATCTTTCACATCTCTTGCGGAAAAAGCAAAAATCGATCCTCCCACCTTATATTCGACGAATTCGCTTTCCTCCTCTCTCTTCCCCACACTCCTCACCCCTACCTAGCCCCTCTCCCAACACTTGTGCTCCCTCTCCACCCTTCTCCCTCTCTGCTTGTGTGAAAGGAAGTTTTTCAAGAAGGTGTGTCTCTCTAAGCAATGTAGGTTCATTTTTTGTAAAATTTCATTTTGTGAGTCTTGAAGCATGTTTCTCCTTGTATTGCTAAGCCTATGTGCTCATTTTCATGCTTGATTTTCAGAAACTAAGGACAAAAAACGAGATTTGGTGAAAGAAAAGACTCACCTCTTCTCTTTTTGGTATTTCTCTTTCTCCTCTTTCTCCTTGTTTGTAGACTTATGCTTTCTCCTTTTTCATAGGCTTATGCTTGTCTCCTCAATCCAATCCCTTTGAAAAGTTGCTTCTCCAAACTCCATCTTCCTCTCTAACTAGTTATTTGAAAAAATAGTATGTTTCCTCTTTTTTGTAGGGCCAGTCCATGAAACACCGAGCAAGACTTTTCCAGGTAAGAAAGTGCTTCCTTTTTTTTCCTTTTGTTATTTTCGTTATGTGCATTGGCCTGCAGCTAGCGCCATAAGCGCTAGTTGCAGTGATGGGTGTAGGAACCCTCTCTTCCCCTCTCTTATCTTATTCCCTCTTCTTCCCCTCTTTTCCTCTTTTCCTCCCTCTTTCCCCTCTCTTTCCCTCATATGCTCATGCATAAGCATAAGCATATGCTTTCTCTCTTTTTCTCTTATGCATATGATTTTCCTTCTCTTATGCTTATGCTCTTTTCCCCTCTTTCAATCTCTTTTCCCCTCTTTCTTCTCTTCTATTGTTATCTTCTACCTCATAGCTTGGTCCCCCTCCAAAGATGGAATTAACAAATTCATAAAAACTTGCAAATCTTTTCTGTGTGGAGGCAAGATACCCAAGGTTAGGTGGGACTTTTGTATCAAACCCAAGCAGGAGGGTGGATTAGGAGTTATTGACATAGAACATGCTACTCTGAAACTCTCCTAAAGGCAATCCTAAACCCTATTGAAGACTGGGCTCAACTTCTCTCTCGCCCATCAAATCTTAGAAGATTAAGTACCTGCAACCTTCCCCCGCCCTGCAAATGCCCTACAGCTTGCACATGCCTCGACATGACCTTGTGCAGACTTTGGATTGCCATTGTCTTCTTTCGGGTAAGTTGTCTTTTATTCTTTGCTTGCCTCACCAGCTAGCTTCTCTGGGTCTATTCCAGGCTAATTGTTACCATGGCATCAATGGCAACATGAAGCTCACCATGGCTTGCAAGATAAGCAAACAGAGGCTGTGAGATAGGAAAGCCAAAAAGCTAGGTTAAGGTATAAGGAACAGAGTGTGGGTTAAGGAAAGCACTAGCACAGTATCGAATCGGCAACAAAAGACACTTTTGTATTCACAACCGTAAATAAAAGTGCTCCGAGGTGTGTTATCTGAACAAGTACTTATGGGATGGGCATGCCACTTTTTATGCACGTCAATATCACCTGATTAGAGATCTATGCAAAGTATTGAGGCCATGAGATATGATATGCATGGTCGACCAAGCATTAAACTCCGCTTTTGCCTTAGTGTCATGCACAAGCGTCAAAAAATATTATCCTAGGTGTGTTATTCCAACAAATACTTATCAGATTGGCACGCCACATTGCATGCAACTCAATACCATCTAGTTTGAGGTGCATGTAAAGTATTGTGCCCATTGGATATGCTTTGCATGCTCGATCACACATTATATACTTTTTTTCCCCTACTATTATGGTGTCTCCCTTTCATCGTTAATGTCCTCCTTATATTTCTTTTCTTCTATTAGATCCTCTTGTCCTGTGGGCAAATCTGCCATAGTGGATCTAGTGGTATTTTCAGTGACAAAAGAGAAAGAGAACTCTTGAAGTTCTGACAACCATTTTGCAAACCCCCCCTAGGATTAGGCTTGCGAATTAGATATGATAATACAGACTGAGAGGTAAGGAAGAAAAATGGCCGAGGTAATAAATAGGAGTGAAACTTTTTGACTGAAAACACCAAAGAGAGGGCTTGCTGCTCCATTTCTTCATACCTTGTTTCCACCTCTGTAAGCTATCGGCTGGCATAATAGATGGGTTGCATTCTAGCTGCCTCCCCTTTTTGTAGCAATACAGCACCAACTGAATGCAAAGATACACTTGGATTTACATAAAAGTCTTGAGACCAATCAGGGGGCTTCAATATTGGGGTCTTACTCATGGCCTTCTTAAGTTGCTAAAAAGACTCTTGTTGCTCCACACCCCATTGGAAAGAAACTCCTTTTCTTGTCAAAAAGTTCATGGGATGCACTATCTCTATGAAATCATCACAAAAGCGTTGATAATACTTGCTCTTTACTAGAATTCTGTGAATACCAGTGACACTCTCAGGAGTTGGCAATGCCATAATTGCTTGAGCCTTGTCAGGATCCATTTGCAGGCCTTCTTCAGACACAATATGCCCCAACAAGGCTACTTTTGTTTTAGCCAAATGACACTTACTAGGATTAAGACACCCTTTTGCTTCATCAATCCTAGCTAAGGCCGTATTTAACTTCTCCATGTGATCTATGCACCAAGAATAAATGCAAAAATCATCTAAAAACACGCTTATGAACTTTCCTAAGTAAGGCTCGAGCACTTGACTCATAAACCTTTGAAATGTCGCTGGTGCATTGGTCAATCCAAAAGGCATCACTTTGTAAGCAATAACTCCCCAAGGTGTGACAAATGATATTTTCTTTTGATCTTTCTCCCGAATACGAATTTGAAAGTACCCAGAATACCCATCACATACAGAATACATTTCATGCCTTGCTACTTGGTCTAGTATTTCATCTTGGAATGGCAAACAAAAATCTCTCTCTGAGTGCATGCATTCAAAGGACTAAAGTTCACATAAATGCGCCACTTATTTCCTTTCTTTGGTGTGACAACTACAGGAGATATCCATTTGGAATCATCAATAGGAAAGATGAATCCTGCCTCAAGTAGTTATGTTACCTCTTTCTTTAGTGCCTCAGCTTGGATCACTCCCAATTGCCTTAAGCTTTGTACAACTGGCTTGCTTTCTGGCTTCAACTCAATCTTGTGCTCCACAAGAGAGATTGGTTGAACCTGTGAATAGCTTGTTGCAAAGAGACATGGAAAATCATCTAGCATATCCAAGTACTGGAGCTTCTCACTACCTAATAGAGAATCACCAAGAAGCTCTTCATTGCATTGGCATCATTTAGTGTGCTCCACATCCTCCACATGAAGTGTCTCTATAGGAACTTCTTGTAGGTCACCACCTTGTTTTCTCTTGACTCATCCTGATCAGCACCAAGACAAAGACCTTGAAAGGCCACTCCTTCCTCCTCACCCTCTGAGCTGGACTCCTCAGAGCTACACCCTGTCTTTTCTTCCTCATCGGTTAAGTGAGAGCTTGAACTCTCTGATGTTGAAGACTCCTCCACTCTATTTTTCCCTCTCTTTTTCTCATCTTTTCATAAGCATATGTATTTGCCTATGCTTATGCTTATGCATGAGCATATGCTCATATGCTAATGCATAAGCATAAGCATATGCTTTCTCTCTTTTTCTCTTATGCATATGTTTTTCCTTCTCTTATGCTTATGCTCTTTTCCCCTCTTCTTTTTCCTCTCTTTCAATCTCTTTTTCCATCTTCCTTCTTTTATTTTCCCCTCTTTTCAATCTCTTTTTTTCCCCTTTCAATCTCTTTTTCCCTCTTCCTTCTCTTATGCTTATGCTCTTTTTCCCTCTTCCTTCTCGTATGCTTATGCTCTTTTCCCCTCTTCTTTTTCCCCTCTTTTCAATCTCTTTTTCCCTCTTTGAATCCATTTTCCCCTCTTCCTTCTCTTCTTTTCCTCTCTCTTTTTTCCTCTCTTTTTCTCTTCTTTTCATAAGCATATGTATTTGCCTATGCTTATGCTTATGCTTATGCTTATGCATGAGCATATGCTCATATGCTCATGCATAAGCATAAGCATATGCTTTCTCTCTTTTTCTCGTATGCATATGTTTTTCCTTCTCTTATGCTTCTGTTCTTTTTCCCTCTTTCAATCTCTTTTAACCCCTTCTTCCCCTCTTTTCAATCTCTTTTTTCCCTCTTTCAATCTCTTCTCTCCCTCTTTCAATCTCTTTCAATGAGCATATGCTTATCCTTCTCTTATGCTTCTCTCCTTTTCTCTTATGCATATGCTTTTCCTTCTCTTATGCTTCTCTTAGGCTTCTTCTTATCTTATGCATATGCTTCTCCTCATATGCTTTCCCTCTTATGCATACGCTTATTTCCTTCTCCTTAGTCATATTCGGTTCTTTTTTCACATGCTCCTTAGCCGTATTTGGTTCTTTTCCCCTCTTTCAATCTCTTTTCCCCTCTTCCTTCTTTTCTTTTCCCCTCTCTTTTTTTCTCTCTTTTTCTCTTCTTTTCATAAGCATATGCCTATGCCTATGCTTATGCTTATGCATGAGCATATGGTTATGCTTATTCTTGTGCATGAGCATATGCTCGCATATGGTTATGCTCATGCTTATAACCATATGCGAGCACATGCTCATGCATAAGAATAAGAATATGCTCATGTGCTTATGCATGAGCATATCAGCATATGCTCATGCATAAGAATAAGAACATGAGCATGAAAGAGACAAAAGAGGGTGGAAAAGAGGAGAAGAGAGAAGAAGAGGGAAAGGAGAAAGAGGGAAAAAAGAGAGAAGAAGAGGCAAATGAAAGAGGAAAAATGAGACATATGCTCATGCTTATGCATGAGCATATGTCTACTTCTCTTATGCCTATGCATAAGCATAAGCATGAGCATATGTCTTCTTCTTTTATGCTCATGCTTATGCTTATGCATAAGAGGAGTCTTATGCATAAGCATAAGAGACGGAGACATATGCTCATGCTTATGCTTATGCATGAGCATAAGAACATGAGCATGAAAGAGGGAAAAGAGGGGGAAAAGAGGAGAAGAGAGAAGAAGAGAGAAAGGAAAGAGGAAAAAGGAGACATATGCTCATGCTTATGCATGAGCATATGTCTACTTCTCTTATGCCGTGCATAAGCATAAGCATAAGCATATGTCTTCTTCTCGTATGCTTATGCATAAGAGGAGTCTTATGCATAAGCATAAGCATAAGCATAAGAGACGTACACATATGCTCATGCTTATGCTTATGCATAAGCATAAGAACATGAGCATGAAAGAGGGAAAAGAGGGGGGAAAAGAGCACAAGAGATAAGAAGAGGGAAAGGAGAAAGAGGGAAAAAAAAAGAGAAGAAGAGGGAAAGGAAAGAGGAAAAATGAGACATATGCTCATGCTTATGCATGAGCATATGTCTACTTCTCTTATGCCCATGCATAAGCATAATAAGCATGAGCATATGTCTTCTTTTCTTATGCTCATGCTTATGCTTATGCATAAGAGGAGTGTTATGCATAAGCATAAGAGACGGAGACATATGATTATGCTTATGCTTATGCATGAGCATAAGAACATGAGCATGAAAGAGGGAAAAGAGGAGGGAAAAGAGGAGAAGAGAGAAGAAGAGGGAAAGGAGAAAGAGGGAAAAAAGAGAGAAGAAGAGGGAAAGGAAAGAGGAAAAATGAGACATATGCTCATGCTTATGCATGAGCATAAGTCTACATAAGCATAAGCATGAGCATAAGAGAAGAAGACATATGCTCATGCTTATGCTTATGCATGAGCATAAGAACATGAGCATGAAAGAGGAAAAAGAGGGAGAAAAGAGAAGAAGAGAGAAGAAGAGGGAAAGGAAAGAGGAAAAAAGAGACATATGCTCATGCTTATGCATGAGCATATGTCTACTTCTCTTATGCCCATGCACAAGCATAAGCATGAGCATATGTCTTCTTCTCTTATGCTCATGCTTATGCTTATGCATAAGAGGAGTCTTATGCATAAGCATAACCATAAGAGACGTACACATATGCTCATGTTCTTATGCTCATGCATGAGCATAAGAACATGAGCATATGTGTACGTCTCTTATGGTTATGCTTATGCATAAGACTCCTCTTATGCATAAGCATAAGCATGAGAATAAGAGAAGAGCATAAGAACATGAGCATGAAAGAGGGAAAAGAGGGGGGAAAAGAGGAGAAGAGAGAAGAAGAGGGAAAGGAGAAAGAGGGAAAAAAGAGAGAAGAGGGAAAGGAAAGAGGAAAAATGAGACATATGCTCATGCTTATGCATGAGCATATGTCTACTTCTCTTATGCCGATGCATAAGCATATGCATGAGCATATGTCTTCTTCTCTTATGCTCATGCTTATGCTTATGCATAAGAGGAGTGTTACTCATAAACATAAACATAAGCATAATCATAAGAGACGGAGACATATGCTCATGCTTATGCTTATGCATGAGCATAAGAACATGAGCATGAAAGAGGGAAAAGAGGGGGAAACGAGGAGAAGAGAGAAGAAGAGGGAAAGAAAAGAGAGATTGGAGAAGAGGAAAGAGGGAAAGAAAGAGAGAAGAAGAGGGAAAGTAAAGAGGAAAAAGAGACATATGCTCATGCTTATGCATAAGCATATGTCTACTTCTCTTATGCCCATGCATAAGCATAAGCATGAGCATATGTCTTTTTCTCTTATGCTCATGCTTATGCTTATGCATAAGAGGAGTCTTATGCATAAGCATAAGCATATTTCTACTTCTCTTATGCTCATGCATAAGCATAAGCATGAGCATATGCCCATGCTTATGCTTATGCATGAGCATAAGAGAAGGGGGAAAGAGAGAAGAAGAGGGAAAGGAAAGAGGGAAAGAAAGAGAGAAGAAGAGGGAAAGGAAAGAGGGAAAGAGAGAAGAAGAGGGAAAGGAAAGAGGGAAAAAGAGGAAAAGAGAGAAGAAGAGGGAAAGGAAAGAGAGATTGAAAAATGAGAAAGAGGGAAAGAAAGAGAGAAGAAGAGGGAAAGTAAAGACAAAAAAAGAGACATATGCTCGTGCTTATGCATGAGCATATGTCTACTCTCTTATGCTCATGCTTATGCCTATGCATGAGCATAAGAGAAGGGGGAAAGAGAGAAGAAGAGGGAAAGGAAAGAGGGAAAAAGAGGGAAAGAAAGAGAGAAGAAGAGGGAAAGGAAAGAGGGGAAAAGAGGAGGAAAGAGATTGAAAGATTGAAGGAGAGAAGAAGGAAAGGAGGGAAAGAAGAGGAGAGAAGAGGGAAAGAAGAGGAAAGAGAGGGGAAGAGAGGGTTCTTCCACCCATCACTGCAGCTAGCACTTAAGGCGCTAGCTGTAGGCCAATGCAAATAACAGAAATGACAAATGGAAAAAAGAGGAAGCACTTACCTAAAATAGTACGTCCCGCTCGGTGTTGTGGACTAGCCCTACAAAAGAGAGAAAACATACCATTTTTCAAATAAGATGTTAGAGGAAGGAGGAGATTACAAAAGTAACTTCTTGAAAGGAGGAGATTGAGGAGACAAGGAGAAAGAGAAGGAAGAGAAATATAAAAAAGACTAGAAGAGGTGAGTCTTCTTTCTTTCTTGAAATCTCATTTTTTGTTTCAATCCTTTGAAAACAAGCATGAAAACTAGTTTATAGGTTTAGCAATACAAGGAGAAGCACTCACAAAACTAAAGCTAACAAACAAATAACCTACATTGTTGAAATAGACTCACCTCTTGAAAAACTTCCTTTCAAGAAACCAAAGAGGGAGAAGGGTGGAGAGGGAGCACAAGAGCTAGGAGAAGGGTGAGGACTGGAGAATAGAGTGGGAGGTTGTCAGAAATAGGTGGGAGGTCATCGGAAATAGGTTGGAGGAAAGATTGCCTTGCTTACTTGAAAGATTAGAGAGTGCTAAAGAAAGTGCCACGTGTAGCATCGGGTTTTGGTTTTAACCCACAGCATCGCTATATAGCGACACTTTTTCATCGCTATATAGCGATGTTTTTAATTAAAAGCGTCGCTATATAGTGACGGAACAGAGCAAAACGTCGCTATATAGCGACGCTTTAAGACACTTTTTTGTTCTAAGTTGAAGGGAATCTCATACATGCTATTTTGTAACTGTTAATATATTTTCTTACAACTTATGTTGGGATTTTATAAGTGTACATGGAAGGGACGAGTGGAAGCTCGTCGTCCGATGATGCGCTAATGCCCGGGAGCACAAAGTGGCTTACGGAGAGGTTATACTATCATTACACTCATTACAAGCGAGAAGTACGACATCAACATCGTATTATCATGTGCCACTTGCGGATGTATGGGGAGGAGCCTGAACCAGTACCCATCGGTGGTGTTGCACGTGTTGATGGACTATCAGTAAGTCAAAGCTATTTAAGTTCGCAGTCTTATTGGATACCAAGAAATACAAGATCTTATATTTACACGAAATCTTAAAACAGGATGAGCAGACTGACGAGGGTATGCATATACCTTTACATTTTGAGCAAGACTATAGTCTCCCAGATGATGACGAGGTTATGGTTGTTGACTCTGTGCCAACATGAACTTATGAAGAAAGAGAAGGTGTAACAACTTTGTGATACAACTTTGTGTTACAACTTTGTGACACAACTTTGTGTTACGACTTTGTGTAACAACTTTGTGTTACATGAAGAGAGAGAATGTGTAACAACTTTGTGTAACAACTTTGTGTTACAACTTCTACATGAAGAGAGAGAATGTGTTACGACTTTGTGACACAACTTTGTGTTACAACTTTGTGATACAACTTTGTGTTACAACTTTATGATACGACTTTGTGTTACATGCAGAGAGAGAAGCTCTCCAACTTGTATAAATACCCCATAATGGAATGAAGCCCACACTCTTGGGGCATTGTGTTGAGTCTACATTGGTATTCCAAGCATTTGTCTCAAGTGTCCATGCTTCCTTGCACTGCACGTCCAAAAGCATGTCCTAACCTTGCAACCCTTCTCCCCTCTCCTCCAACCCTGCAACCCACCCTCTCCCTCTCCTCCTCCCTCCTCCTCCTTCCTCCTTCTCCTCCTCCTCCCTCCTCCTCCTCCTCCTCCTCTCTCCTCCCCCTCCTCCTCTCTCCTCCCCCTCCCTCCTCCTCTTCCCTCCTCCTCCTTCCTCCTCTCTCTTCTTTCACCCATGCTCTTACTCCTTCTTCCTCTCCCACTCCTATGCTTTCCTAAAACCCTTAAACTCCATGATCTACGAGGGAGACGAGTTCTCCACCATGTATTCTACTCTGAACCTTGAATCCTCCCTCTAACCCTGGACTCCTTCTAAACCCTGGAACTCTTTCTAAACTCTGGAACTCTTTCTGAACCCTGGAACCTCCTTCTGAACCCTTAAACTTCTCCTAAACCCTTGAACTCTTTCTAAACCCTAGAACCTCCTTTTGAACCCTTAAACTCCTCCTAAACCCTACAACCCCCAATGAAGGCGAAAGCCTTAATTACCCCAACAACGATGGTTTACGTGTCTTTTTACACATGCTTGCACTTTGTTTGCTTACCACACTTAAGCCTACGTCTCTCACCGGAACACGACTCGAGGTCCTAAGCTACACATATACTACAACGACAATCCCAATATATCTGTAGGTGACAAAAAGCCTCGGAACCCTGCAACATAGAATACCCAGCTCTTCCTACGAAAGCAGTAGGAAAGAGCCAACATTTGGCACCGTTGCCGGGGAGACTAGTGTCTCAAGTAGTGAGTAAACATACGTAGGTATGTGTAAAACAAGTCACTACTTCAAACTTTCACGAACATAACACTCAAGGGCAAGGAGAGTAAAAATTTTTTCCAATTCTAGCCAAACATATTAACCCCAAACATCCACTTTGGGTTACTACCTTAAGAAATTGTCTTAATTTCTTAAAATGAGCCACATGATATACAATCAGGCTAGGTAGTGGACACGGATGCATAGAGCTTTCAATTTTGATCATTTTACCTTTTTACAGAAAGGCAAACCGAGCTCTCCATAAAGAGTTATGGCTCGAGAAGAGTTTAGGGTTAAACCCTAAACCTAAACCCTAAACCTAAAATCCAAATCTATAAAAACCTACTCCACCCCCCCTCATTCTTCATCTTTCACTTTTTGCCTCCATTCTCTTCCTCATTCCGAGCCCCACGCAAGACACTCCTCCCCCTCCATCGACCACCCCCTTACTCCTATCCTCGCCATGTAAGTGACATCGAGCCCTTCTCGCAGCGATGACCTAGCCTTCCACCCACCGTCCATTGTTCCGCGACAATCCCGTTACATCGAGAAAGACTTGGAGAGCGTTCAGGTGACCACTTCTCCTTGCTTTTTAATTTCCGTCTTTCAGGTTTTTTGCTCTTTTTTACACCTCCCCCCTCCCCCTCCATCTCCACCACCACCTCCCCCCTCCCCCTCCACCACCATCTCCATCCCCTTCATCTCCACCTCCCCCTCTCCCCTCCCCCTCCCCCTCCCCCTCCCCCCTCCCCCCTCCCCCTTCATTTCCACCTCCCCCCTCCCCCCTCCCCCTTCATCTCCACCTCCCCCTCCCCCCTCCCCCTCTCCCTCCTTTCTCTCTCCTCTCTCCCCCTTTTCCCCTCTCTCTCTCTCTTCTCTCCCCCGCGCGCCACCCCCGCCCTCCCCCGCCGCATCAATCCCCCCCCCCTCCTCCGGGTGCCGCCGTCGAGTAGCCTCCCACACTATTTTTTTTTTAAAAACAAAACAAAAGAATAACCTAACCTAAAATTAACTCTAGGGTTAGATTTAACCATAGTTAGGTTAGCATTAACTAAAGTTAGATTAGGTTAGGTTAGGTTCATTAACCCTAGGTTAGTTAGTTAACCTGAGTTAGATTAGTTCACGTAGGTTATTAAGTTAGTAGTAACTACAGTTAGGTTAGTTTAGTTAACCCTCAGTTAGTTCGACTAGGTTCGGTTAGATTACCCTCACTTAGGTTAGACTAACTCTTTCGTTAATAACTAACTACAGTTAGTTAACCTCCCAGTTATAGTAATTGGGAGGATCTAGGTTAGTTAGTCTAACTAGAGCCACTTGGTTTCAACCCCTCGGTTGGACTTAAAGTCCATTCACACCACCATTAGGACCCCCCCAAATGCCAAATTTACCCCTCCTTTAACCCCTCGAAACTCATCCGTTTGGGACCCAAATTGAACCCCGTTTGAACCCAGATTTCACACACAGAAACACCACGTTACGGGATATTTTTCCAGCCCATTGCACACCATTTCGGCATCCCTAGGACACGTTCATTCGCGCCCCCGTGTGGGCCTCATTTTGCACAAATTCACTCGTATTTTCACGCCGTGACCTCTGATTAACGATCCGTCTGCACCGGCACATTTCCCTACACATGTAGGACAATCCTAGGCACATTATTAACATGACGGTCCCTACACAAACTAACATCACTCTAACTCTCCTAACAACACCACCTCCACAAACGCCCTTGGGGTAGCGACACCCTTGGCAAATCACGCACCATTTGCATGCAGTTACGTTCCGGCCAACGACTTCAACTCCAATGCTCGCCCCATCTGCAACTAACTCCACTGCAACAACTGCCCCCGCCAATCCTCTACCCCGACTCCCCCCCTGAGATTCAACAACTTCCTTTAACTCCTCCTCGCCCCAACATGGCTGGACGCCGTCATGAGCATGATGGGGATATCGAGCTCGATGCTGAGGCTGACAACTTCTTCAATCGACGAAATCACAACAATCACGGCCGACGCCCCTTGGGAAAACTGGAACTTCCCAAATATAATGGTAGGGGAGACCCAGCTCGCTTCCTCCAGCATTTTGATGCCGCATGTCGAGCAGGTGGTGATCAATCCCATGAAACTAAGGTGGCTTGGTTTCCAATGGCCTTAACTGATGAGGCGTCAGAATGGTACCTCGACCTTCTTGTGGAAGAACGTGCCACATGGGACCTACTTCAAACCGAATTCAAACGTCGCTTTCAAACGGAGAGGCTACAAGATGATCCCGCTCTCCAACTCAGCAAGATCGAACAAGGCCGGAGGGAAGATGTATGCACATACTTGGGAAAGATGAAGAGATTGATCGCCAATTGTGACCCATGCCCAGATGCAAAGTACCTCACGGCATGGTTCATAGCAGGTCTACGAAAGAAAATCCGCAAGGATATGAAAAAGATAAGTAGCTATGAAACATTCAGTGCCGCTCATGCGGCAGCCATTGACATCGAAGATGGGATGATAGATTCAGACACTAGCAGTGATGATGCTAGATCAAATACACGAGATAAGCGCTCGAAAAAAGGTAAATCAAAGGACACTGCCGAAACATCCAATGAAGATCGCCTCGAGGCCATGACCTTGAAGCTGAAAGAAGATATGATGCAGGCCATGGATCAAAAACTTCACTTGTCTCAGCCGCCAACTCAAACATATCCACGGCGAGAAAATGTCTGGTGCCCACACTGCTTGGCAAATCATACAGCAAATGAATGCCCAGTCCTAAGAGCAAGGATCACTGCACAAGCAAATCCACCGCCACGGTTGTGGTGCCATATCTGTGTCATCGGCGGCCATGATGAGACCAGTTGCATCTTCAACATGCGCAACAATCCGCCTCGACCACCACAATACCAAGCGGCACCCATGCCAGTATATAGGCAACCGGCACTTGCACAAGCGCCCCCAGCTCCGAGACTAAATCCTGTTCCCGTTCAGACACAAGTCCCACAACTACTCAGGAATCCGAATCCATGACCGTATCCAAGAGCACCAAATCCAGCTCCTCAGGCAGCTCCCATACATCAATTACAAGCCGAGGAAGTAGACTCGCTATTTGAGTATGAAGCAGAGTACCCAGTGTACTATGTAGAAGGTGCAGAGGGTCTAATACCAGTCTATGCAAATCAAGTGCGACCCACATAGGACATGCCTGTATGGATTGTCCCATGAAAAATAAGGTCCCAGAACAAACAGAGGTTAAGCCTGACATTCCCATCGGCATCATTGGGGTGGACCATCAAAGTCTGGGTCCGGCAAGTCTAAGGTCACAACCTATCAATGTAATTACACGCCAACAGAAAGCGGCCATGAAGGACCCTATCATTCCAATCCAACCGAAGCGACTTCTGAGAAAGAAAGCACAAGTGCCTCCACCTCCGCCAAGCAATGAGCAGCCGAGTTCATCCACATCAACTCTCGAGCCTCGAATAAAAGAAGCTCCATTCCCGAATGCAGAGGTGGAGAAGGCTCGTTTTCAGGCACTTCAGCAATGGGTCCAAAATGAACAAGCTCAATTTGAGGCTCAGAAACAAGCTCAAGACCCACTCCATGACCTGGCCCCACAAAGTATTGATACTGTACTCGAGCCTTTGTTCCAACAACAGACTCCACAACAGAATGTTCCGCCACGTCAACTTGAAGGAGCTGCACTCTCTAGTATCCTAAGTTGCCCTGTGTCAATTCCCATCGGAATCCTCTTACGGAATTGTCCCAATCTCTGGGAGAGTTTCAAAGGATGGATTGAACTCACAAATCCCCCTCCACCTATGAACGACATTGAAGATATCCCTGTGCGGATGGGTGAGAGAGATGACATACGCAACATCACTGTGCCTTTGATCCACAAGGCATATAATGAAATCCAAGCCATAGTGGATGGTGGAGCAGGTGTCAATGTCCTATCAAAGGAGCTCTACGAAGAATGGGGTCTCCCACCAATGCAAAAGGCTAATTTCAACATACGCCTTGCCGATGATTCACAGGCTAAACCCTTGGGAATAGTGAATGGCATGTCCACAAAGATCGCAGGAGTCCGCTTTTCCCTTCAATTCACAATCTTGGATCTCCCCAAAAAATCCTATCAAATCTTACTGGGACGTCCTTGGTTACGGGAAGCATCAGTCCTCCATGACTGGGGAATGGATAGATTGACAATCCAGAATCGAGACACTGCAGTCAGGGTGAATGTGGGGACAGGAGTTATTAAACCAATTGTTCCTAGAGCATTGGATGACACATCTTCCACAACAATCTCGAGCAAATCAGATCCCTTGCAACAGCATGCCATAGCAGGTAACTCACAAAGCAATGTCAATAACTGGATACAAACATTGGCAACCATCAACAACTGCCATTCATTAGACCCCATCTTCTCACAGATAGATGTTAACGCACTACAGGTCGATCCTCCACCGACACAGGAAGAACAAATCGATCTAGAGATGCCTTTCTTTATGGTTGTGGGATAATGAACCTGAAAAGGTACCCATACCAATGATGACTCAGATTTTCCTTGGGACCTTGAAACAGAGGCTGCGAATGCTGAAATTGAAGATCAAATCTTTGATAATGACCTAGCCATTCTGCATGCCCTAATGGCAGTTGAGCTCCCAAAAGTTGAACCTCCACAGTTGAATAACAGCAGAAGATCCCGCAAGAAAGCTGCAGGCGGAAATCGCAGAAGAGCCAAGGCCGAGCACTTCAATGAATTCGAACGAGTCCAAACAAGGATTGTCAAATTGTATCTTGCAAAGGCAGTCCCCACAAAAACAAAACCACCACCTCTTGAATGGTCCCCTGAGGGACTGGAAGGAGTATGTGCCGCACATGAACCCTTACTTGGACACACCTTACCAGTGGAAAAGTTACCCCACAGTTCCCAACGTAAGAAGTTTTGGAAATATAAGCCACATGTGCGGATGAAGCTCGATCAAGAGACTTCAGAAAAAGAAATTAAAGAAGAGCCTAACAAATTACTAAATGCAACTATGCCACCCAGTACATATGACACATGTCAGGCTAGTTCAACCCCATCAGAGGCCGATCTTCAAGAAGTGCCGGAATACTTTAAGAATTATACAAGTGGCAGTGCACCAATAGCAATGCCAAGACCAATCAGAGAATCTGAAGTTCAAGAAACCGATAGCATTGGAGAAACTCCAATCTATGAGGGACCGGCAAAAACACACACAATAAACCTCGCCCTTGAAGGGGAGGAAGAAAAATTGGTTTTCATTGGGAAACAGCTCCGTCAAGAAGATGAAATCAAACTCAAAGACCTCCTAATGGAATACCGTGACTGCCTAGCATGGTCATACAAAGAGATGAAAGGAATTTCACTAGAAGTGGCAATTCACACGATCCCTATAAGGGAAGGTGCTCGCCCTAAGGTATGTGGACCTTATCGCACAAATCCTAAATATGGCACCATGGTTTATGACGAGCTGGAAAAACTCCTAGATGCCGGATTCATCTATGAGATAGAGCACACTGATTGGGTTTCACCCATTGTCATTGTGCCTAAACGCAACAAGAAGCTCAGAATATGCGTAAACTTGAAAAATGTGAATGCCGCCACAATTAGGGATCACTACCCCCTACCCTTAACAGAAACAGTGTTGGAAAAGGTGGCAGGATCCGAAATATATAGCTTCTTGGATGGCTTCAGTGGCTATAACCAAGTGCAAATTGCTCCTCAAGACCAATCAAAAACAGCATTTGCTACAAAATGGGGTATTTTTGCATATAGAGTCATGCCATTCGGCCTTTGTAATGCCCCAGCCACATTCCAGCGAGTCATGTTCACAACTTTCAAGTCATTCTTGAATAAGATTTTACAGGTGTTCTTGGATGATTTGTGCATCCATTCAACCAAACAGGACCACTTCAAATGTCTGGAAGAAGTACTAATCAAATGCAGGGAGTATGGCATCTCCCTAAATCCAACAAAATGCCAGTTCATGGTCACCCACGGAGTTGTTTTGGGACACATCGTCTCTCAACATGGGATTGCAACTGACATGGACAAAATCAAAATCATCATGGAATTGCCTCCTCCTACAAATTCCAAAGGTGTGCAGGTCTTTATGGGACATGCCGGCTATTATAGAAGATTTATATTGCGGTATGCCATGATAGCTAGACCACTTTACAAATTATTAGTGGCGTTCGTATGGACCAAAGAGTGCGACCAAGCCTTTGAGCTTTTAAAGTGGTGCCTAATCACAGCACCCATCCTTATATCTCCCAATTGGGATATTGATTTTCATGTTCATACTGATGGATCCAAGTATGCAATTGGGAGTGTGCTTTGTCAACCGGGTGAACATAAGAAAGACTACCCCGTCTACTTCGCCAGTCGACAACTCAATGATGCAGAGATTGACTATACAACCACAGAAAGAGAAGCCCTAGCAATGGTTTATAGTGTAAAGAAATTTTGGCACTATCTACTCGCAAATGATTTTGTCTTCTACACCGACCATCAAGCATTGCTTTATCTTGTGAACCGTCCGTGTACCACCGGAAGAATAACTAGATGGCTCCTCTTGCTGCAAGAATTCAACTTCAAAATCGTGGTCCGCAAAGGTGCCCAACACTACATTGCCGATCACATATCTCGAGTTAAGACAGGAGAAGAAGCCACTGGAGTAGAAGACGACTTACCAGATGCCACACTATTTCAAATAGATGCTATTCCAGAATGGTGTGGAGATATCATTGGGTACTTGATGGCAGGAAGACCACCCCCTGACATGAAAGCAGTAGATGCCAGAAAATTGATTCTAAAGGCTACACCCTATCAACTCATTGTAGGACAACTATACAAGATGGGCAAGGACCAGATATTAAGAAGATGCGTAATGCCTCATGAGATCCTGCCAATCCTGAGTGAAGTCCATGAAGGCATTGCAGGAGGACACTTCCAAGGGGAAGCCACAGCAAGAAAAGTTCTCCTCGCAGGCTACTGGTGGCCAACACTGTGGGCAGATGCCTATGAATATGTAAAAGGCTGTGATGTATGCCAACGAACTATTAAACCACAACACAAAGACTTCAATCCCCTAACAACAGTTGTTGCACAACAGCCATTTGAAAAATGGGGGATTGATTATGTGGGTCCCATACATCCAGCAGCAAAAGGAACACAGGCACGCTACATCATTGTGGCCACTGATTACTTTACAAAATGGATTGAAGCTAAAGCAGTCAGAAAGGCAGATGCCAAAAACACAGCAAGATTCTTATACAAACATGTGATCACCCGATTCGGATGCCCCCTTGAAATTGTGTCGGATAGAGGCACACATTTTGTCAATGAGGTAATCCAAGAACTCTTGTCTGGCTTCATGGTCATCCATAGAAAAAGCACACCCTACTACCCCCAAGGGAATGGACTAGCAGAATCCACAAACAAAATCATATGCAATATCCTCACCAAGGTAGTAGAACCACAGCGTTCTGATTGGGCAGAGAAACTGAATGCAGCCTTATGGGCATACAGAACCACATTCAAGGTCAGTACAGGGAACACACCTTTTCAATTGGTGTATGGCCTTGAAGCCGTGGTCCCACTCGAATTTGTAATACCAAGTCTACGCATCGCAGTACAGGAACGCATGGGTGATCATGAGTCCTTGAAAGAAAGGCTCTCTCAGTTGGAAAAGCATACAGAGACAAGACTAGTCGCTTATCATGCCATGACAACAGAAAAACGTCAAAGAAAGGCATGGTTTGACAGGCATCTGAAAGCTAAAGACATCAAGGAAGGCGACTTAGTCCTGTTATACAATGCCAAAGTACACAAGGAAAAACTGAAGTATCTAGGTCAAGGACCCTACCGAGTACGAAAGATGAATCCCATCGGAGCTGTGCTACTTGAAACACTAGATGGAGTCCAATTCAACACAACAATAAACGGGAGCCGGCTGAAGCGCTACTACATCAACACGCGAGCCATCCCCGACAAAAACGAAGATTTGGGAAACCAAGTCTTCCTTAGTTAGGATTAGATTGTATCACGAGCACTCACTTGCATATGTACGTCTTCGCACACATAGGTAGCCTCAATCGATTTTACCTAGAGCTCAGAAGTGATGATGAGTTCTAGCTGCCCTATGAAAATCCCAGCAAAAAAAGCATATAGTTAGTTCCTGCTTAGCTACTAGGTCACGTGCACTCACACGCTTTCGCTTAGACACATAGATGATTGCATGAATAATTGTACCCCACACTTTCATTCCACACTCTCAAAGAATGTATTAAAAAAAAAAAAAAGGATCTCTCTCCCACACACACACAGAAAGGTCATACAGGCATGCCAATCAATGTAATGATCAATGGTACACTACATGTACATGGATGCAGGTTCAGAAAAGATGCCGCCACTAAAGAGGATGCGCAGAAAGAGCCCACCGCCTCAACCACGGGACCCCCTCCAGAGTTCGCAGCCATCTACATCCTCTCAACCACGGAGACCACAGGCATTCGTGGTCCAAAGCGATAGCTCCGAAGAAGATTCAGTGCATGTCCAAGCAGAACAAATGCCACCCCAGTCACAGCCGGCCTACACAACCGTTAACAAGGCCCAATCATTGGAACTTGTCTAGCCACCCACATCGACTTATGCTCTTTCCCAGGAAGCAACATCTTACTTAGAGCAACGGGGTCTAGGCAATTTGCATGAGAGCCCTAAATCCTTGGAGGATCATGACCACCTACATCAAGGACTTTCTCCACTCTTACTACTCCAACAATGCAACGGATGGCAAGTACGGTACAATCACTGTACAGCAGAGCCCACTGAACATTATCCTCGATAGTACAGTCATTCAAAGGGCTTTCTCTCTGCCAAAACAAGGTGGCGAATACCCTAAATGATCTGCTGATGCAAAGTTTATCGAAGTACAGTCTCTCCTCACCAAGGGTACCCTGATCCATAGAGATGGCATCTTGCTTCGCACAATCCTTGACCCTCGCCTCAAGGAAGCAGCACAATTTCTATCCACCATCCTGGGAATAAAGAATGGCAAGGAATGCTCCCTTCCACTCTGCACATTTGTTTTGCTGAGTAGGAAGCTCAAACAAGACTGGGTCCAACACTTCGTCATTTTCTTTACCAAAAAACTCGATGGTTCTTTAGGCCAGACATGTAAAATTCCGCACTTATTGGCTATAATCATCAAAAAAGAACTACAAGAAAGAGAAATGACTCTGCCCCAGTCTCCAAAGCCAATTGAGGAGTTGGACATACCCTTCTCACCAATATGGGAGCCATCATCAACTGCTCCAGCTATCACATTGATAAGTACAGATGCCTTAACAGAAGTACCTATTCTGGAAAGTAGGATTGCGGAATTGCCTCAGGAAATGCTTCAGCTCGGTGCACAACTACAACCACTAAGTCTCCACCAACAGCACCAACCCGAGCTCGAGACAAGGTTGGCACCTGAACCTGAGGAACGATCAGCACCAGAGCTTGAGACCACATCAGCACTCGAACCGCCCATCGACGCCATGCCAGTAGATGAGCCCCAAGGAGAGCTCGTGCCAAATCAGCAGTATGACTATTGTACACAAGGAACTGAAATGCCATTGGAACAACCTCCCCCAAGTACTACAGAATCCTCGGGATGGCTACATGGGCACAACTTGTATCAGCAATATCGCCAGACCTCATCACCGTCTGTCATTCTCCAACATCAAGCTAGCCAAATGATCCAAATGTCAGAACTCTTCACTAGCTTGGCTAAGGAAGCATATGTAAGAGAATTGGAAAGGCAGACAGCATCAGAAATCGAAGACCAATTCCAGGCAATCGCCATAGAGGTCAAGACACTTCGGGCATAGATAGATGAGAAGGAGGTAGAAGAAGTGCGCATGAACCAAACTCTCCAAGCTCAAGAAAAGGCCGTAAGGGATGTGACCTCTAGCCTCCACCAAAGTCAAACACATCTGACTGCAGCAGTAGAAGCAATGGCAATCCTACAGACCTCCTATAACTCCCTGACATCTGCACATGCGCAACAAACAGAGGTAGTGGCACAAGCTCGACTCACTCTCATTCACAAAGAAGAAGAGCTTCAGGATGGCAAGGACAAGCTTGAAGACATGCAACAATCTTTGGCAGTACGTGCCTTTAGCATTGATGAGCTTACAAGGGAATGCCAACTCTTAAAAGACCAACTTGCTACTGTTCAAGAGGCCAGCACTTCACAAGCCCAGTTCTTGGACCAATGGTCCAATACCACTGAAGACATTCCTCAACAGGCAAAGGTCACCTTGCAAATGAAAAAGCTTAAAGAGGCATACACAACCATCTACCATCAGTACAAAGAAAAGATGAATGAGATGCACTCCCAAAAAATAGCCATCTCCAAGCTTAAACTCCAATTGCTAGTGCACAACAATGAGGCATTGGAAGACAACACCAATGACGGCCCACTACAATGCACAACCGTGGTGTATGAAGAGCTTGTGGCTGCTCTACAAATGGAAGATCACCTCCACGCACGCGTGCTTATCCAATGGAAGCAACTCCAACTCAGGATCATATCTGCTCATCCAACAATCAACTGGAAACGATCCATCGGGATTAAAACCCTGCGCATAATTTGCCAAGACTTGTCTGAAGATGAGAAGAATATCTTCTGCCTATCTACACATGCCGGGTTTATAACTCTCAGGACGGATGCTTTCATTGCATATGTCTGCCTCATGGGTAGTCCTCCCCTCAGGATTATTGCAGGTTTGTTGCCATTGCTACAAAGGCCATCCCTATTATTTGCACGGCATGACATAACCGACATCCAACCCATGCAGGTGATCATCCCATCGCACCAGCAAAAAGAAGTGTCGGAAGATGACAAGGCCTATCTCACATCCAACTTCCCATATCTAACCACTCTTTCTGCCAACATCATAACCTCACTTCCTCTTGCTGCTACCACCCTCTTAACCTTCCCCGAGCTCCATCCTAACATCTATTCCCTCCATCGTCTCTTTGCTCATGCCTCCCACCATTTTCAACTTACCCAATAGTCACAAACTTACGAGCCCCTCACACCTAGCTTTTTCCCCTCCCTTGCTAATCCTACCCTTGAGGATTACCAAGCTGCTCAAACCATTTGCCCATTTCTTCCCCCCCTCCCCTCTGCTCCCCCTTCCGCCACTATCACTCAGCCATATTTCTCCCCCATGTCCCCCGATTCTCTCCCGGCCCCGTCATCACCTCCGACACTTCTGGTGCTTCCATCAGCAGAAAATGATGCAGATTTGATTTTGAATATCAGGATCCGGATAATCCAATTCGTACACCCATGCCAAGTTCCAATGATGGGTATGATTTTGATGAGATACCACTTCCCCATAACCCCATCAAGGAATTTTGGAGCAAATATCCTGATATGAAAACTCGCGGTGGATGGACCCTGGGTACCTTTCCTATCAATCTTCGTCAGCACCAAATAAGTGAAGGTTGGATTAGCAAATTGGATCCACAACCTGATTGGCGCGGCCCCAAGCTCTTTGATGTAATCTTCTTAAAGGAGTACTTACGAGCACCTCCATGTCTCAGAACCCATCCCAAGTTCTATGCAGTTCCCCAGCGTAAAAAATGGGAAGCCAACATACACACTTTGGCTGAAGATCGAGTCATTAATTGGCCAATGATCGAACCTACTCTGGTGTGGAATGGAATATCCAAGGCACCATGATCCGAGCACTTCAGCAGCATGAACAAACAATGCGCGGCAACATTGATCGCTTCCTTCGCCAAAGTGCCATATTCTGTAAAACATTAGCA